>NC_081553.1:57030238-57065238 GCF_963082655.1 Stomoxys calcitrans
TGATTTATGTTCATATGGAAATATGTTATTCATAGTCTTTATGAAAAATGCCATCTGCACACACTCACCCACGTCTTGGAAGCTGAGTCAGGTAATAAAGAAGAAATACTCCCCAAAGTCGTTATTCACAATAAAATATTTCTTCATATGATATGAGAAAAATATGAATTGTATTTATGCGTATAATTTATATGTGCTTTTAACATATCTTCAAATGAAATATGCATTGTAACCTTCGAATGTCTTCTCTCCTTTGCTTCGTGTGTGGCAGTCTCAGTGATACATTTGCGCTGTACAAAATTAAGCTTCTGAAAATTGTTTTTTTCCTTTGAATTCTTAATGAACATTTAAAAGTATATTTTAATAAATAACCATGAATTGGCAAAAAAAGGTAGAAAAACAATTTGTCATATGCGTCTTAATTTGTTTATAAAAATTATTGTAATGAGTTTAGAAAAAATCCGAAGAAAGAGGAAACGTTGTGGTAAACAAGTTATTCTGTTAATGAAATGGTATGTAAATAATTTAAGTAAGGATTTTTCCCCGCATATGGTCCATTCGATCCATTTGCTGCATACGAAACTTACAGTGATAATTATAGGCCGAATTTAATGCAAAAGCCTATTTCAAAACGAGCAAAAATATGTTCAAACTGTAATAACTACGGTTGACAACTATTGCAAATTCCCAAAATCTGACGAACATATATATGGGAGCTATAACTAATACTGAACCGATTTCAATGAAATTCTTCAGATATGTCGAGAGCCATAAGAAAATCCTTCCTGCCAAATTTCGAGAGAATCGGTTGACAAATGACCATTTTATTGCTGTATTACTGCAAATCGGACGAGCATATATATGAGAGCTATATCCAAAACTGAACCGATTTCTATGAAATTCACCAGCAATGTCGGGAGTCATAAGAAAATACTTCCTGCCAAAATTTGAGAGAATCGGTTAACAAATGACCATTTTAATGCATTATTACTCCAAATCGAACGAACATATATATGGGATCTATATCCAAATCTGAACCGATTTCTATAATATTCACTTTTAATATCGAGAGTCATAAGAAAATCCTTCGTGCCAAATTTCGAGAGAATCGGTTGACAAATGACCATTTTATTGCTATATTACTGCAAATCGGACGAACATATATAAGGGAGCTATATCCAAAACTGAACCCATTTCTATGAAATTCACCAGCAATGTCGGGAGTCATTACAAAATCCTTCCTGCCAAATTTCGAGAGAATCGGTTGACAAATGACCATTTTATTGCTGTATTACTGCAAATCGGACGAACATATATAAGGGAGCTATTTCGAAAACTGAACCGATTTCTATGAAATTCACCAGCAATGTCGGGAGTCATAAGAAAATACTTCCTGCCAAAATTCGAGAGAATCGGTTGACAAATGACCATTTTATTGCTGTATAACTGCAAATCGGACGAACATATATAAGGCAGCTATATCCAAATCTGAACCGATTTCTGTTAAATTCACCAGTAATGTCGGGAGTCATAAGAAAATCCTTCCTGCCAAATTTCGAGAGAATCGATTAACAATGACCATGTTATTGCAGTATTACGGCAAATCGGACGAACATATATATGGGAGCTATATCCAAATCTGAACCGATTTCTATGAAATTCATCTGCAATATCGGGAGTCATAAGAAAATCGTTCCTGCCAAATTTTGTGAAAATCGGTTAACAAATGACCATTTTATTGCAGTATTACTGCAAATGGGACGAACATATATATGGTTGCTATATCCAAATCTGAACCGATTTCCATGAAATTCACCGGTAATGTTGGGAGTCATAAGAAAATCCTTCCTGGCAAATTTTGAGAAAATCGGTTAACAAGTGACCATTTTATTGCTGTATTACTGCAAATCGGACGAACATATATAAGGGAGCTATGTCCAAATCTGAACCGATTTCTATGAAATTCACCACTAATGTCGGGAGTCATAAGAAAATCCTTCCTGGCAAATTTCGAGAGAATCGATTAACAAATGACTATTTTATTGGTGTATTACTGAAATCGAACGAACATATATATGGGAGCTATATCCAAATCTGAACCGATTTTTTCCAATTTCAATAGGCTTCATCTCTAGGCCGAAAAAACCTGCCCATACCAAATTTGAAGACGATCGGATGAAAATTGCGACCTGTAGTTTGTACACAAATTAACATGGACAGACTGACATACAGACGGACGGACAGACAGAAGGCGGACAAAGCTAAATCGTATCAGAAAGTGATTCTGAGTCGATCGGTATACTTATCAATGGGTCTATCACTCTTCCTTTTGGGTGATGTAGCTGTCATATATGTATATCGCCCTATTTTCACTTCTAGAGCCACTGCATGCCTATTTTATGATCAATCTTGCCAAAATTTTGCACAACGCTTCGCTCGACGAGTACCACGTTATCTGAGAAATTTGCTGGAAAGCGATTTAGTATAAGATATAGCTTCCATATATATTAACGTAAAATTTTGAGTAATTTGCAATAATGTTGTCATTTGTGAACCGTAGTTATTACAGTTTGACCATATTTGCTTAAAATGTGTGGTTCGGATTGTTTAATAAGCCCTCTGAAAACATCCGGCGTGGTCCATCAAAATTGTTTCAGAATTAGACATAGCTCTAACTTTGCACCTATAGGGTAGGTGTAGGGTATTATAAAGTCGGCACCGCCCGAATTTTACCTATCCTTACTGGTTTTTGACCGAAACATTTGTCATTTAAAGACATTTAGGACAATGGTGAGAACGCCGTGGGGAGTAACGTGACGGCTATGGTTTATGACCAAATCGGTTAGCGCAGAATTGCGTTTTCCACCGTGTGATGTGACCCATAGGTCGGAAGGAGTTTTAGGTAGTGCTCCGCTTCTAATCAAGGAGGTGAAGACATCCAAATATGTGGGATCAAATTGGTACTCATGTGAAGGTTACCATATGTGGGACGTTGGTAGATGCATTTTATTCATCCTTGGGCCTTGGCCTCGCAGTTTTGGGTCATGATGGCAGGCATATTCGTTAGACCCGCCTTTAGTGTCCCGTTCGATGGACATGCTAACATTGTTTATACGCTCCACCGTAGAATGGGGGTATACTAATTTCCTCATTCTGTTTGTAACAACTCGAAATATGCGTCTAAGACCCCATAAGGTATATATATTCTTGATCGTCATGTCATTTTAAGTCGATCTAGCCATGTCCAACCGTCCGTCCGTCTGTCCGTCCATCTGCCTGTCGAAAGCACGCTTACTTTCGAAGGAAAAAAGCTAGGCGCTTGAAATTTTGCACAAATACGTTTTTTTTAGTGAAGTCGGTTGGTATTGTAAATGGGCCAAATCGTGGCCCATGTTTTGACATAGCTGCCATATAAACCGATCTTGGGTCTTGACTTCTTGAGCCTCTAGAGGGCGCATTTCTCGTCCGATTTGACTGAAATTTTGCACCTGGTATCACTTGAACACAAATTTTAATGTCATATTCGCAATCTACTCCCAAATACCTTTCATTTGAGTCTCATATAGCCATGGTCGACTAATACGCCCACTTTTGGGGTATTTGGAGGTGGGGTGACCTCCCATTGCTTGGACCTAAGTTTTTATGCCATATTTGTAATCTAATGCCGAATACTTTTCGTCATGAGTCCTCCTCGAATATATATGTTTAGAGGAGTTTTGGGGCTGGGGAGGCCCGCTGAGTACTTGGACCAAAATTTTTATACGATATTCATTTTCTAGTCTCCAATATCTTTCTTTTGATAACAATATTGTGCCCATCGGCCCACTTTTAGTTTTGGGTGGCGTTTTTGGGGTAAGTGGGAGGGTCCGACCCCATCCGATATAAAAAAATTATCCACATTCTGTGAACATTTTAACAAAATTGGTTCAGCTGAGTCTTGGCTGGGGCGGCCCCCAGGTACTAGGACCCTACTTTTATTATGAAATTCGTACTTTACTCTTAAATACCTTTCAGTTGAATCTCATGTTGTCCCGATCGGTCCTCTTTTGATTTTGGGTGGTGTTTTTGCCATAAGGGGAGGGTTCGTCCCCCTTCCGATATCGAACAACTATAAAGCCTATGTTTTCAACCTACACAATATGCGAAAATTTCGAGAAAATCGGTTCTACCGTTTTTGAGTCTATACGGAACAAACAAACAAACCGTGTACCATATACCCATGATTGGCTAGTGTGCCCATTTTGGGCGGGCGGGGTGACCCCCAATAATTTGACTAAATTTGTATACCAGATTCGTTATCTACTCCTGCATACTTTTCATTGGATGCCCACATTGTCTTGATAGGTCCAATTTTTAATTTGGGTGGTGTTTTTGTGGTAACGGGGGAGGGTCCGCCCCCTTGCGATATCAGTAAATTATAAAGCCTATTCCTCCTTCCTGACCATATTCGTAATTTACTCACGAATACCTGTCATTTAAATCCCATATTGTCATGATCGTAAAATAAACCTATTTTATGGGGTTTTGGGGCTGGGGCGGCCCCCAGTTACGTGGACCCTACTTTTATTATGAAATTCGTACTTTACTCTTAAATACCTTTCAGTTGAATCTCATGTTGTCCCAAACGGTCTACTTTTATTTTGTGGTTTTTGGAGGGTCTGCTCCCTCCCGATATCAAAAAATTTTTAAAGCTTATGTTTCCTTCCAGACCAACCTACACAATCTGTGAAAATTTCAAGGTAATCGGTTCAGCCGTTTTTGAGTCTATACGGAACAAACAAACAAACACAAATTTCATCTTCTTATATGAAAATCAATTTGTGTTTGTTTGTTTGTTTGTATGTTTGTGTGTTCCTTATAAACTCAGAAACGGCTGAACCGATTTTCTTGAAATTTTCACACAAGGTGCATAATAACCCCGTGTAGAAAATAGGGTACTACATTTTTTGATATCTAAAGGGGGGGCGGACCCTCCCCCTTACCCTAATTTCAGAAACGCCAGATCTCGGAGATGGGTGGTGCGATTAAAGCGAAAATTTGTGTGCTCTCATATACAATAGTACCCTAAAAATAAAAATTTGGTATCCAAATTTCGGATGGGTTACCTAGGGGGGATGCCCCACCCTAAAACCTACCAAACATATATTTAGACCAACCACGACAATATGGGACTCAAATGAAAGGTTTTTAGGATAAGAAAACGTATCTGATATCCAATTGTCGGACCAAGTGGTAGGGGGACCACCCCATCACCCCCCCCCCCAAAAAAAAACACCCTTAAATCGGACATATTTACCGAACATGGCAATATGGGACTCAAATGAAAGGTATTTGCGAGTAGAATACGAATCTGATATCCAAATGTGGGACCACGTTTCTGGGGGTCCACCCCTTCCCCAAAACACCCCCCAAACAGGACTTATTTATTGACCATTGGAATATGGGGCTTAAATAAAAGGTATTTGAGTGTAGAATACGAATCTGATATCCAAATATGGAACCAAGTGTTTGGGGGGCCGCCTCTCACCAAAAACTTCCCCCAAAGGGGACAAATTTACGACCATAGCAATATGGGGCTTAAATGAAAGGTCTTTGGGAGTAAAGCACGAATTTGATAACAATATTCGGGAAAAGTGTCTATGGGGGTACGCCACCCCCACAACACCACCCAAATAGTAAGTATTTTCTGACTATTGCAATATGAGGCTCAAATAAGAGGGTTTTTAAAGTGGAACACGAATCCGATATATATTTTCAAGGCCAACTCACTAAGAGGCCGCGCATACCCCAAAACACCCCCCAAGCCGGTCATGTTTGCCGACTATGGAAATATGTGGTTCAAATTAAAGATATGAGGGAGTAGACCACGTATCTGATATCAACATTAGGGGCCAACAGTCAAGCGGATGTCCCACCACCATAACAACCCCCAAATAGGATGTATTTGCTCACCAAAACAATTTGGGTCTTACAGAGAGTGGAACTAAATATTCATAGTTTTTAGGGCCAATACCCCAAACCGGACATATTTGCTGACTTTTACAATAAAGAGTTTAAATGAAATTAGAAAACGAATGTGATATCCAATTTTGAGGGCAATGGCAATATAGGGTTCAAATAAATGGTATATAGACATATGAGAATAGAGCACGTTGCTGATATGTTTTCCGGGCTTAGTGTTTGGGAGACCACCCCACTCCCCAAAACACCCCTAAATCGGGCATATTTACCGACCATGTCAATGTGGAGCTTAAATGAAAGTTATTGGGGGGGTAGAGCAAGAATTGATACCCATTTTTCGGTACCAATTTTCTGGGGTCTACCCCTTTCCCAAAATAGCCCACAAACAGCAATTTTTTAGTGACCATCGTAAATGGTTATAGGCCAAACTTACAACTGATGTTGCCTTTGCTTTTTAACGAATTTAGTTTTAATAAAGTTTTTTCAAAAAAATAACCTTAATAAGATCCTTTTTGATGGACAAATACTTAAGACTTGGTATATTAATCTTCCCCCTCAAGGCTACTATAATAAGGATAATTTCCCTTTGCTGATGTAAAATCGCTATTAAAAATAATTGCATTTAATATGTGCCATGACAAGCACTACTCTAGGGTTTCGTTGGGGCTCCTAAATAGAAAATCAATTTATGTTGTCTCTGTTTCTTTTGCCTAAAACATTTAGGCACCCCCTGCAAAATAAAAAATTGGAAATCCTCTTTCATCTCCTGACAAGGATGTCTAACAAAATATTTGTTAGCTGAGGCAAACAAATTTTTTGCCATTGATATCGTAATTAAATTTATGCTGCTTGATTGAAAATTTTTATGATTTTTTTTTATTTTTTTATGATTTCGGAAAGAGAAGAAGGCAAAGAGGCAGAGGGTGAAGAACATATGTTTGATGTTTTATGTTATAGGGCCCCCTCATAATATTTTCATTTTATATAAGCGACATTTTCCTTTTGGAGCACATACAAAAGTTCCATTCCCTATCGTTGCCGTTGATTATATTGATTTTAATAACATTTCATGCCATTTTTGTTCATTGCTTTCGTTTTTCCCTCCACCCATCACCTCAATCAGCCCTAGAAACAACTTCTCTCGAAATATGTTTTCAGTATTTGGCACATAATTTACCTTAAGGACATTTTTGCTACTCACATTTCTTCTGTTCGCCTGCCGCGTCCCAGTTTGCAAGTTGAGCAAAATATCTATGGACTTAACTTGGAGTCCTTTGTTTTTTTTTTCTCGTCTCTGCTTCCCGGGAAATTTGTGTATTTATGACAAAAGTTTCTTTAAGGCATTTTTAATGTCTTTTTATTGTCCATTTTCTGTTGTGAGACAGCCATTTTGTTTGGTAATTAATTGCAGCGCTCAATGGCGACTGTGGCGGCAACAATGGCATTAAACCAAAGAAAGTGCTGCCAATATTTACCATTAAGCATTCACTACATTAAGAGTTCTTAAAGAAGTGAAAGTAAACATGAAATTGCCGTTTATGTGTGCGTAAAGGAAATACGTTTTGTTGCCCCCCCCCCACTACTATGCAAAGAATAGTAAGCAGTAAGTGTATCGGTGTGTGTTGGTATGGGCATGTGAAAAGTTCTCAAGAGTGTTTGGCAGAGACGACATAATAAACGGAAAGGATATTAAGACGGAAACTTGTTACTGTCTGACTGGCTGTATGAATGAATGATAAGACATAAGGCAAAAACAAAAAAAAATATCTGATTGCCTTGATAGGTCAAAAACTTCAGAGAGGATTCTTTTTGTTAAACAAGTGTTTTTTACATTAGTGTCTATACGCCCTCTGTGGCGTATGAGTTACTTAATGTGAGTTCATGAAATATTCATTATACGCCACCTGTCGTGAAGAAGAACCACAATGGTGTAGTAATGAGATAAACGAAGGGAAGATGATGGACATGACATAATGAAATGTGATAAGATAAGATAAGGATAAGGATAAGGATAAGGATAGGGATAAGGATAAGGATAAGGATAAGGGAAGATGATGGACATGACATAATGAAATGTGATAAGATAAGATAAGGATAAGGATAAGGATAAGGATAGGAATAAGGATAAGGATAAGGATAAGGATAAGGATAAGGATAAGGATAAGGATAAGGATAAGGATAAGGATAAGGATAAGGATAAGGATAAGGATAAGGATAAGGATAAGGATAAGGATAAGGATAAGGATAAGGATAAGGATAAGGATAAGGATAAGGATAAGGATAAGGATAAGGATAAGGATAAGGATAAGGATAAGGATAAGGATAAGGATAAGGATAAGGATAAGGATAAGGATAAGGATAAGGATAAGGATAAGGATAAGGATAAGGATAAGGATAAGGATAAGAATAAGAATAAGGATAAGGATAAGG
Organism: Stomoxys calcitrans; assembly: GCF_963082655.1. Lineage (NCBI taxonomy): Eukaryota > Metazoa > Arthropoda > Insecta > Diptera > Muscidae > Stomoxys > Stomoxys calcitrans. Next base: position 57,038,630 of record NC_081553.1, read on the forward strand.
ATAAGGATAAGGATAAGGATAAGGATAAGGATAAGGATAAGGATAAGGATAAGGATAAGGATAAGGATAAGGATAAGGATAAGGATAAAGATAAGGATAAGGATAAGGATAAGGATAAAGATAAGGATAAGGACAAGGATAAAAATAAGGACAAGGACAATTATAAGGATAAGGATAAGGGTAAGAACAAGGATAAGGATAAGGATAGGGGATAGGGGATAGGGATAGTGATAGGGATAGGGATTGGGATAGGGATAGGGATAGGGATAGGGATAGGGATAGGGATAGGGATAGGGATAGGGATAGGGATAGGGATAGGGATAGGGATAGGGATAGGGATAGGGATAGGGATAGGGATAGGGATAGGGATAGGATAGGGATAGGGATAGGGATAGGGATAGGGATAGGGATAGGGATAGGATAGGGATAGGGATAGGGATAGGGATAGGGATAGGGATAGGGATAGGGATAGGATAGGGATAGGGATAGGGATAGGGATAGAGATAGGGATAGGGATAGGGATAGGGATAGGGATAGGGATAGGGATAGGAATAGGGATAGGGATAGGGATAGGGATAGGGATAGGGATAGGGATAGGGATAGGGATAGGGATAGGGATAGGGATAGGGATAGGGATAGGGATAGGGATAGGGATAGGGATAGGGATAGGGATAGGGATAGGGATAGGGATAGGGATAGGGATAGGGATAGGGATAGGGATAGGGATAGGGATAGGGATAGGGATAGGGATAGGGATAGGGATAGGGATAGGGATAGGGATAGGGATAGGGATAGGGATAGGGATAGGGATAGGGATAGGGATAGGGATAGGGATAGGGATAGGGATAGAGATAGGGATAGGGATAGGGATAGGGATAGGGATAGGGATAGGGATAGGGATAGGGATAGGGATAGGGATGTGGATAGGGATAAGGATAAGGATAAGGATAAGGATAAGGATAAGGATAAGGATAAGGATAAGGATAAGGATAAGGATAAGGATAAGGATAAGGATAAGGATAAGGATAAGGATAAGGATAAGGATAAGGATAAGGATTAGGATTAGGATAAAGATAAGGATAAGGATAAGGATAGGATAGGATAGGGATAGGGATAGGGATAGGAGGATAGGGATAGGGATAGGATAGGGATAGGGATAGGGATAGGGATAGGGATAGGATAGGGATAGGGATAGGGATAGGGATAGGGATAGGATAGGGATAGGGATAGGGATAGGGATGGGATAGGGATAGGGATAGGGATAGGGATAGGATAGGGATAGGGATAGGGATAGGGATAGGGATAGGGATAGGGATAGGGATAGGGATAGGGATAGGGATAGGATAGGGATAGGGATAGGGATAGGATAGGGATAGGGATAGGGATAGGGATAGGGATAGGGATAGGGATAGGATAGGGATAGGGATAGGATAGGGATGGGATAGGGATAGGGCATAGGGATAGGGATAGGGATAGGGATAGGGATAGGGATAGGGATAGGGATAGGATAGGGATAGGGATTGGGATAGGATAGGGATAGGGATAGGGATAGGGATAGGGATAGGGATAGGGATAGGGATAGGGATAGGGATAGGGATAGGGATAGGGATAGGGATAGGGATAGGGATAGGGATAGGGATAGGGATAGGGATAGGGATAGGGATAGGGATAGGGATAGGGATCGGGATAGGGATAGGGATAGGGATAGGGATAGGGATAGGGATAGGGATAGGGATAGGGATAGGGATAGGGATAGGGATAGGGATAGGATAGGGATAGGGATAGGGATAGGGATAGGGATGGAACGGTCACTTCACTTGGATAGGGATAGGGATAGGGATAGGGATAGGGATAGGGATAGGGATAGGGATAGGGATAGGGATAGGATAGGGATAGGGATAGGGATAGGGATAGAGATAGGGATAGGGATAGGGATAGGGATAGGGATAGGGATAGGGATAGGGATAGGGATAGGGATAGGGATAGGGATGTGGATAGGGATAAGGATAAGGATAAGGATAAGGATTAGGATAAAGATAAGGATAAGGATAAGGATAGGATAGGGATAGGGATAGGGATAGGGATAGGGATAGGGATAGGGATAGGGATAGGGATAGGGATAGGGATAGGGATAGGGATAGGGATAGGGATAGGGATAGGGATAGGGATAGGGATAGGGATAGGGATAGGGATAGGGATAGGGATAGGGATAGGGATAGGGATAGGGATAGGGATAGGGATAGGGATAGGGATAGGGATAGGGATAGGGATAGGGATAGGGATAGGGATAGGGATAGGGATAGGGATAGGGATAGGGATAGGGATAAGGATAATGATAAGGAAAAGGAAAAAGATGAGGATAGGATATCCACCACCAAGGATACTTTAATCATCCTTTTTAATTATGACTCCACTACTATATCATATTTGGGTCGGATACGGGGAGGCTTAGAACAACTCACTGTTCCAAATTTCAGCGGAATTAGGTAATAAATGCAGCTTTTATTAGCCGTAGATCCTTACCCGGCAGATCGGTCTATATAACAGTTACATCTAAATATAGTCTGATCCAAACTATATTTGGGTCGGATATCGGGAGGCTTAAGAAACCCCACTGCTTCAGCAAAATCGGATAACAAATGCAGCTTTTATGGGCTCACAACCTTAATCGGGTGGGTACAAATAAATAAAATAAAAAAAAACTTCTTATATATAAAATTCAATTTGGGGCTGTTTGTTTGTTTGTTTCGTATAGACACAAAAATGGCTGAACCTATTACCTTGGAATCTTCACAGATTGTGTAGGTTGGTCTGGAAGGAAACATAGACTATATAATTTTTTTTATATCGTGAGCGGGGCGGACTCTTCCCCTTGCCGTTCGGGACAATACGGAATTCAAACGACAAATATTCAAGAGTAGAGAACGAGTTTCATAATAAAAGTTGGGTCCAAGTACCTGGGGGGCCGCCCTAGCCCAAAACCCCTTAAAATAGGTTTATTTGACGATCATGACAATATGGGACACAAATGAAAGGTATTCGCGAGTAGATTACGAATATGGTCAGGAAGTATGAATGGGCTTTATAATTAATTGATAACGGAAGGAGGCGGTCCCTCCCCCGTTACTCCAAAAACTCCATCGAAAATCAAAAGTGGACCCATATGGAAAATATGGGTATCAAATGAAAAGTATGCAGGATTCTGGCATACAAAAGTCATATCGACTCATGCCCCACACCCACAAAAACGCCCAAACTGGGCACATTAGCCAATCACGGATATATGGGACTCGGTTTGTTTGTTCCGTATAGATTGAAATGCGGCAGAACCGATTTTTCTCGCAATTTTCGCATTTAATATAGGTTGGTCTGTAAGGAAACATAGGCTATATAATTTTTCAATATCGGAAGGGGGACGGACCCTCCCCCTTATGCCAAAAAACCACAACCTAAAATCAAAAGTGGAACGATCGGGACAATATAGCTATTAAATGAAAGGTATTAGCGAGCAGAATACGATTATGGTATTAAAACTTGAGTCTAAGTACCCATGGGGCCGCCCCAACCCCAAAACTCCCCCAAACAGACATATCGGACGTTCAATTCAATATAGGGCTCAAATGAAAGGTATTCGGGAGTAGATTTCGAATCTGGCATACAAAATCAGATCGAAGTATAGGATGTCACGCCACCCCTCAAAAACGCCTTTAGACCCATTATGACTATATGATACTTGGCTGAACCGATTTTCTCGAAATTTTCGCATATTGTGTAGGTTGGTCTATAAGGAAAAATAGGCTATATAATTTTAAAATATCAGGTTGAGGCGGACCCTACCCCTTACCTCAAAAACGTCACCCCTATCCGAAAGTGGTCCGTTGGGCATAATAAGGGTATCAAATGAAAGGTATTGGAGTCCAGAAAACGAATATGGTATTAAAATTTGGGTCTAAGTACCCTGCGGGCCCCCCAACCCCAAAACTCCTCTAAACAGATATAATTGAAGTTCATGTCACAATGGAACTCAAGTGAAAAGGATTAGGCAGCAGATTACATATATGGCTTAAAACATTAGGTCGAAGTAATGGGAGGTCGCCCACCCCCAATGCCCCCAAATGGGCATTTTAGCCGATCATGGCTATATGGGACTCAAATGAAAGGTATTAAAGAGTAGATTACGAATATGACATTAAAATTTGTGTTCAGTCTAGGTGGCGCTTTTCCTCCTAAAGATACGTCAAATGGGTTATTTGACCCATTATGACAATATGGGACTCAAATGAAAGTTATTTGAGAATAGAAAACGAATTTGATATCCAATTTTGGAGCCAAGTGGGGTACGCCCTAAAGCACCCCCGTAAACTGAACTTCATTTCTGTTGGTAATACAGAACTATATCTATTTTCAGTACATAGAGCCGGTGGCCGTCCCAGACCCAAAACACCCTTCAACCGGTTCATATTTACCGGCCATGTCAATATGGGGCTCAAATTAAAGAGATTCGGAAGTGCAGCACGAATTTGATATTCATATTTGAGTCGAAATGTCTGAAATGCCATCCTTCCCCTAATGAGAACATTACCCTTAGGAAGAAGAACGGAAAACGGGCAAATTCTCACACATCATTCAGTGCTTTCCAATTCATGTTTAAACTCAATGATAAGGGACCTTTTTTTAGCTAAGTCCGAACGGTGTCTCGCAGTGCAACACCTATTTGGGGTGTTATTAAATGACCATACATGTCATTGTACCTCGCAAATGTCGCCAACAATAAGAGGGGATAAACACCGCTTTGTTCGATGTTCTCGCCAGGATTCGAATGCGCTCAGTGTCATAGGCTACAATGACACAAATTCGATATCCGCATTTAGGGCGAAGTGTCCCCACCCTAAAAAGATATCAGAGAGTTAGAGAAGGCGCAGCGGAGCGGGCCCGGTTCGTCTAGTAATCTATAAAATATAACACAATAATGAATATAACATTAATTGTGTAAATGAAAATGGAATTTGGAAAACATTTTCTTTTTCATAAAAAAATTCGTAATTAAAAATTTTTTTTAAAAATTTTTTACATAATAAATGATTTATTTAAAAAAAATATTTTCTTTTTATGACACAAATGCCTCCACCTAACTCCGCCTCTGTTGAATCTCCCCATCCCTTTATAGCGCCTTTATGCTACCAAGCCACCTGCTGCCTTTTTGGCCCCGGAAGTGTAGCAATTTGTCACTGCGGCCTCAACGTGCCACTAATGAGACCATATATCACTCTGTTTCTGTTGGCTTGTTTTTTTTTTAATATGGAGTAACGACATCAGAAGGAAGGCAACGACGACCTTATGGAGGATTTACTTGAACGCATGTGCTGCTGTTGTTGCTGTCACATTACCACTATGTCACACGTTTTACAACATTTTAATGATGGCTCCACCGACCGCCATCATAACGAAGACGCACAATGAGGAAATCTCATGGCCATAGGATTAAGGCAGCAAATCTAAGATGCCAATCAAAGCGGGTTTACATATGAAAATGGAATAAATTAACTAATTTATGTGGTGCCTGGAAAGCGTGAAGGCGGAAATTTTATACGAAATTGGCGTAAGCCACGAGCATACATTTAAGTGCAATGCAAATGTGAAATATTTTAGGGCTTTGCTTCAAGAAGGGTGGGGCAGTTTTTATGTTTGCCTAAACAGATTTTCAAAATTTTATTATGAAGGCAGAGTATGAGGAGAAAAATTTACTCTCATTGTCCTTTTTATATGGTCTTGGTGTATTATTTTATTACCCTTGAGCGTGACAGAGGTTTACCATTTTTAATTTTTTCTAATTAAAATATTTACCACTTTTGCAATCTGCGAAATGTAATAACAATTACTTTTTGTGTTTTGTTACAACCTGCGGCAACATTTTAACAATTAAATAATTGCATTCTCAAAATCCATTGTCCTTTGCAGCATTTGTTTCGAAATATTGTTGCGGTTGTTTATTAGGTGGGGGACTATCATAATACAACAACTTGAAGTTATGTCAGGCAGAGTCAATAGTTTTGAGCCAATTTTTAATAGGCAGCAACGAATGATCCGCTTAAAGTGCAGGAAATGAATGAACGTGAGTGTAGCGACACACTGTTAAGGCGTATGCATTACTCATCTGCGTAATCTGACGCAGAAGAACGCCTGTCTGAAAACACTGTGGAACACAACAAAAAATAACAGGAAAATATGCGCAGATAACGAAAGAAGGGGCAAAAGGAGAAAACACGTGTATCGGTGTTTCGAAAGTTTACATCGAAAAGTAACCAAACAAAAAGGCCGAAGTTCCCCCAACTGGAAATTTTTCGAAATACTTCGCTTACGATAACTTGTAATCCTGTAATCCATAAAAGTACCTGGTACTATAAAAGTGCCTAGTACTATAAAATTACCTGGTACTATAAAAGTCCCTGGTCTACAAAAGTACCTATAAAAGTGATTGGTATCATACAAGTACCTGGTACCATAAAAGTCCCTGGTACTATGAAAATACTTGATACTATAAAAGTACCTGATACTATAAAAGTACCTGGAACAATAAAATAGCTGGTACCGTACAAGTGTTTGGTACAATAAAAGTACCTGGAACTATAAAAGTACCTGGCACTATAAAAGTACCTGGTACTATAAAAATACCTGGTACTATAAAAGTACCTGGTACTATAAAAGTACCTGGTACTATAAAAGTACCTGGTACGACGAATGAAGGTAACTGGTACCATAAAAGTACCTGGTATCATACGAGTACCTGGTATCATACGAGTACCTGGTATAATAAAAGTACCTGTAACCGTAAAAGTACTATAAAAGTACCTGGTACTATAAAAGTACCTGGTACTATAAAAGTACCTGGTATCATACGAGTACCTGGTATAATAAAAGTACCTGTAACCGTAAAAGTACCTGGTACTATAAAAGTACCTGGTACTATAAAAGTACCTGGTACTATAAAAGTACCTGGTACTATAAAAGTACCTGGTACTTTAAAAGTACCTGGTACTTTAAAATTACCTGGTACTATAAAAGTACCTGGTACTATAAAAGTGAGTGTAGCGACACACTGTTAAGGCGTATGCATTACTCATCTGCGTAATCTGACGCAGAAGAACGCCTGTCTGAAAACACTGTGGAACACAACAAAAAATAACAGGAAAATATGCGCAGATAACGAAAGAAGGGGCAAAAGGAGAAAACACGTGTATCGGTGTTTCGAAAGTTTACATCGAAAAGTAACCAAACAAAAAGGCCGAAGTTCCCCCAACTGGAAATTTTTCGAAATACTTCGCTTACGATAACTTGTAATCCTGTAATCCATAAAAGTACCTGGTACTATAAAAGTGCCTAGTACTATAAAATTACCTGGTACTATAAAAGTCCCTGGTCTACAAAAGTACCTATAAAAGTGATTGGTATCATACAAGTACCTGGTACCATAAAAGTCCCTGGTACTATGAAAATACTTGATACTATAAAAGTACCTGATACTATAAAAGTACCTGGAACAATAAAATAGCTGGTACCGTACAAGTGTTTGGTACAATAAAAGTACCTGGAACTATAAAAGTACCTGGCACTATAAAAGTACCTGGTACTATAAAAATACCTGGTACTATAAAAGTACCTGGTACTATAAAAGTACCTGGTACTATAAAAGTACCTGGTACGACGAATGAAGGTAACTGGTACCATAAAAGTACCTGGTATCATACGAGTACCTGGTATCATACGAGTACCTGGTATAATAAAAGTACCTGTAACCGTAAAAGTACTATAAAAGTACCTGGTACTATAAAAGTACCTGGTACTATAAAAGTACCTGGTACTATAAAAGTACCTGGTATCATACGAGTACCTGGTATAATAAAAGTACCTGTAACCGTAAAAGTACCTGGTACTATAAAAGTACCTGGTACTATAAAAGTACCTGGTACTATAAAAGTACCTGGTACTATAAAAGTACCTGGTACTATAAAAGTACCTGGTACTTTAAAAGTACCTGGTACTTTAAAATTACCTGGTACTATAAAAGTACCTGGTACTATAAAAGTACCTGGAACAATAAAATACCTGTTACCGTAAAAGTGTTTGATACAATAAAAGTACCTGAAACTATAAAAGTACCTGGTGCTATAAAAGTACCTGGTACTACGAATGAAGGTAACTGGTACTATAAAAGTACCTGGTACTACGAATAAAGGTAACTGGTACCATACAAGTACCTGGTACCATAAAAGTACCAGGTATCATAAAAGTACCTGATACAATAAAATACCTAGTATTAAATAAAAGTACCTAATACAATAAATGTATCTGGTACATTAAAATACCTGGTACCACAAAAGTACCATAAAAGAACCTGGTACTATAAAAGTACCTGGTACTACGAACGAAGGTAACTGGTACCATATAAGTACCTGGTAGTAAAAAAGTACCTGGTACTATAAAAGTACTTTGTACTATGAATGAAGATAACTGGAATCATAAAAGTACCTGGTACCTTAAAATACCTAGTACCTTTAAAGTGTTTGGTACAATAAAAGTACCTGGTACTACAAAAGTACCTGGTACTACGAACGAAGGCAACTGGTACCATAAAAAAGTACCTAGTACTTTAAAAGTACCTGGTACTTAAAAAGTACCTGGTACTTTTAAAGCATTTTCTATGTCATTACCCGGCTTTCACGGCTAACAGACACCGGCATTTAGGTGGGGACACAATACCAGGCATAAACCAACTAAGGGGCGAGGTATGGAAAAAATATAGGGATTTTGTAAGTGGAACGGAATTCCTGTTTTTTTCTTTTTCAAGGTTATTTTTAGTGTTTAGAGCGCACAACCAGCCGATTACTGGCTTGGGTGTATGTCCATAGTGCCATGGGGAGGATTAACATCCGCACTCTCTTTTCAACCTCACCTACTTTGAGCAGGCTCGATAAAACCGATTCATCGGTGGTCAAAGCTGCCCATACCATCACTTGAGATGGAAAAGTGCTTCGAGAGCCCGTCCGTAGGCTCAAATTCTCGTTGGTGTGCTCGATTGAGTAAACACACAATTGGGAAAATTTTCTGATGAGACAACACGATGTTCCAAAATTCACTTTTATTGTGCAAGCCTTCACTCTTTCGAGTCTTATTTGTTATTCTTTGGTGTAAAATCATGTGCCTTGTGGAACTTGTAGGGCTAAAAACCATGATTCGCTCTCTATTTGGTCCACACAGTGGCGGCTAAGTTCACCAGACGCCAGTCCGATGGACTTTTGTAGTGGGACCAAAATATCGCAGATTACATTCGTGTAACTTTGACCGATTCAGAGCAATAATCAAGGCAAGAGGTCGAGTAAAAGTGAATGGATTCTGTAGTTGCAATTACTTTTGCACATTTTTGTTTTAGCTACCAGTCCAAGCTTTTAATTTCACTCCACCCTTATATTTCTAAATCCCCATTATTTAAATATTCTCTACAAAAATACTATTATTTTTAAAAACAATTATCATTAAAAATGAACATTATTGACACAAAACAAATGTAAATGACGACCACACAACTAAAACTAACCAAATCCGATTCAAAGATTATTTGTAAACATTTTGCAAAAGGGCAAAATTCTGTTGGAAAAACAAATCCCCCCCACACAGTCATAGTAAAAATCAAATAGTTATTGCTACAACTGATAGCGATTTGCAATTTAGCGAAATTAAGCGCATTAGTGTCAATTACTATGTTTCGAAATCTCGCAAAGTTGTTATAAACATATTTGCGAATTATGAAGCTCCCAATATCATTGACTTTGGCCATAATTCAATTAAGCGAATCACATTTGGCTTGGGGCTTTCATAGCCATAAAATAAATTACCAGAAAAAAACTTTTCGCATTTGGTTTTTATGAATGCTGGGCAAAAATTCCAAACATGAAAGTCATAAAATTGTAAAAATATGCACCCAACATATGAGCTTTGATTTTGTTGTTGTTGTTTTGAGTTTAATTACAAGAATGCCATAAATTCTGATTTTATGTGAAAGTGAAATTTTTGTGTTGTGATTCTGGTCGCAAAACAGTTTTATAATATTAAAAATGTTTAGAGATTGTCCTTGACAGTCAAACCATTTATTTATGCAAACTCATGGCGTATTGTCATGGAAAAACGAAAGAAAATGGTGGCAAATGTAATATTTTTGAATAGCTATAAGGGAAAAACATTAATTAAAACAACCTTTTGAATAAGAATTTCAATGAAAACCTTGAAAGTATTATTAGCAGGCAGTGTTGGCATTTATTTAACCTGGTCCAAAATTTGTATACCATTTACTACTCGAAAAGTTTTACATTGACCCCAAATCAGGGAATTTAATTTTTATGACATGAGACTTTTTTTCGTTATCCCAAATCAAAGGATATTCCAAACCATGGGCGTATCAATCAAATTTTTGATGAAGATCACACATAAATTATGGATTGTTCCGACATTCTGAGTCGATCTAGCCATGTCCGTCCGTCCGTTAGTCTGTCGAAATCACGATAGCAGCTTGAAATTTTGCCCCGATACTTCTTAGTGATGTAGGTCGTTGGGGATCGCAAATGACACATATCGGTTCCAATTTGGATATAGCCCCCACAGGGACGTAGCCAGGATATTTTTTTTTTTTTTTGGGGGGGGGGGTTAAATTGGTAAAGATACTTCATTTTTTTTTGTATACCCTACACCACTACTGTGGCACAGGGTATTATAACTTATAACCCAAAAGGAAGAGAGATAGACCGATTGATAAGTATACCGATCGACTCAGAATCACTTCCTGATTCGATATAGCTATGTCCGTCTATCTATCTGTCTGTCTGTCCGTCTCTCTGTCAGTCTGTCCATGTTAATTTGGGTACAAACTACAGGTCGCAATTTTCATCCGATCGTCTTCAAATTTGGTAGGGGCATGTTTTCCTAGAGACGAAGCCCATTGAAATTGGAAAAAATTGGATCAGATTTGGATATAGCTCCCATATATATGTTCCTCCGATTTGCAGTATTAATGCAATAAAAAGTTCATTTGTTAACCGATTCTCTAGAAATTTAGCAGGAAGGATTTTCTTATGACTTTCGGCACTACTGGTGAATTTGAAAGAAGTCGGTTCAGATTTATTGTAGATATATGTATATAGCCCGATTTTCACTCTTAGAGCCATTGCAAGCGCATTTATTGACCAATCTTCCCAAAATTTTGTACAACGCGATCCTCGACGATTACCACAATATCTGAGAATTTTTCTTGAAATCGGTTCAGATTTGGATATAGCTCCGATATATATGTTCATCCGATTTTGAGAAATATGGCAATAAAATGCTCATTTGTTAACCGATTTTCTTGAAATTTGGCAGAAAGGATTTTTTTGACTCTCGATATTTATGGTGAATTTCATAGAAATCGACTTAGATTTAGATACAGCTGTCATATATGTAATTTGCCCGATTTTCACTCCAAGAGCCACTTCGAGCTCACATATATATGTTCGTCAGATTTTGGCTAATTTGCAATAATGTTGTCATTTGTCAACCGTAGTTATTAAAGTTAGAACATATGCTCGAGATGTGATACGGATTGTTTAATAACCCATCTGAAAACATCCGCCGAGGTCCATCAAATTTGGTTTAGAATTGGATATAGCCCCACATTGTACTTATAGGGTAGCTGTAGGGTATTATACAGTCGGCACCATCCGACTTTTGCCCTTCCTTACTGTTTTTTTTTTTTTGGAAATTATGGTCGCTATTGGGTGCGGGAACTGACCCATCTACGGTGACATTTGGTCATAAAGTCAGATCTGAAGTTTGTACTGATTGTCAAGACACTACACATAGACCGATCCTAAGATTTCAAACCCATCAAAGTGGGGTTGTCTTTGCGAATATCTTCGTTTTATCAGCTTCAGTATTTTGATGAAAAATTTTCCGTCCGTCCTTCCGTTAGTCCTTCCGTCCGTTCTTCCGTCCGTCCTTCCGTCCGTCCTTCCGTTAGTCCTTCCGTCCGTCCTTCCGTCCGTCCGTCCTTCCGTCCGTCCTTCCGTCCTTCCGTCCGTCCTTCCGTCCGTCCGTCCTTCCGTCCGTCCTTCCGTCCGTCCTTCCGTCCGTCCTTCCGTCCGTCCTTCCGTCCGTCCTTCCGTCCGTCCTTCCGTCCGTCCTTCCGTCCGTCCTTCCGTCCGTCCTTCCGTCCGTCCTTCCGTCCGTCCTTCCGTCCGTCCTTCCGTCCGTCCTTCCGTCCGTCCTTCCGTCCGTCCTTCCGTCCGTCCTTCCGTCCGTCCTTCCGTCCGTCCTTCCGTCCGTCCTTCCGTCCGTCCGTCCTTCCGTCCGTCCTTCCGTCCGTCCTTCCGTCCGTCCTTCCGTCCGTCCTTCCGTCCGTCCTTCCGTCCGTCCTTCCGTCCGTCCTTCCGTCCGTCCTTCCGTCCGTCCTTCCGTCCGTCCTTCCGTCCGTCCTTCCGTCCGTCCTTCCGTCCGTCCTTCCGTCCGTCCTTCCGTCCGTCCTTCCGTCCGTCCTTCCGTCCGTCCTTCCGTCCGTCCTTCCGTCCGTCCTTCCGTCCGTCCTTCCGTCCGTCCTTCCGTCCGTCCTTCCGTCCGTCCTTCCGTCCGTCCTTCCGTCCGTCCTTCCGTCCGTCCGTCCTTCCGTCCGTCCTTCCGTCCGTCCTTCCGTCCGTCCTTCCGTCCGTCCGTCCTTCCGTCCGTCCTTCCTTCCGTCCGTCCTTCCTTCCGTCCGTCCTTCCGTCCGTCCTTCCGTCCGTCCTTCCGTCCGTCCTTCCGACCGTCCCTCCGTCCTTCCGACCGTCCGTCCGTCTTTCGAAATCACGATAGCGGTCGAGCGTTAAGCTAGCCGCTTGAAATTTTGCACAGATACTTAATATTAATGTAGGTCGTTGAGGATTGCAAATGGGCCATATCGGTTCAGATTTAGATAAAGCTACCATATAAACCGATCCCCGGATTTGACTTCTTGAGCCCTTGGGGATTCCAAATGGGCCATATCGGTTCAGATTGAGATAAAGCTACCATATAAACCGATCCCCCGATTTGATTTCTTGAGCCCTTACAAGCCGAATTTTTTGTCACATTTGGATGAAATTTTGCATGTAGTGTTCTGTTATGACTTCCAACAACTGTGCCAAGTACGATCCAAATCGGTCTATAACCTGATATAGCCCTCATATAAACCGATCTCCCGATTTGACTTCTTGAGCCCTTAGAAAGCGCAATTTTTGTCCGTTTTGGCTGAAATTTTGCACGTAGTGTTATGTTATGACTTCCAACAACTGTGCCAAACACGGTCCAAATCAGTCTATAACATGATATAGATCCCATGTAAACCGGTCTCTCGATAATTTCGTTCCGTAGAAGCTTTTATGTTTATGCCAGTTTGACAGAAGTTTTGTATGTAGAATAAAATTATGCCCTACAAAATAATTTTTTGCATAAATTTTTAGCAGAATCCATGGTGATGGGTTCCCAAGTTTCGGCCCGGCCGAATTTAGCACGCTTTTACTTATTCTTAGCTTGTTTCTAAACTTTTTTCTACACTCATTTCAAAGAATCCCAACAAAACTCCCATACTCCAAAAAGTCTCCCCGTAAAAGTCTTTTAAATTTCAAATATTTCATACTAAATATCAACAAAAACATCTGGCTTCAGCAAAAATTTCATGTTTCATATTTGAATTATAAAGACATAAAAGTCCTTGCAAACTATTTTCCCTTTGTTCTTTAATATATGCAATATTTACCGTTTTCATTTTGAGAAACACCGCTCTAAGATATGCAAATTTTATAGTTTCACATGAATCTTAAACTAAGAATGTAGTCGGCGTGTAGGCTGAGCAAAAAGAGGGTCATGCCTGTGTGTTGGTGTGTTTTTGTTTTCTGTGTGGGCTCATTAACATATCTCAGCGCTCATTTGAGTGGCAAATGGTAAGAGTTGAGTTAAATATAACAATTAGAGACGCTTTCGAGACACACGCACACGCACCCTCACACCCACATGCCCACATGCATGCAATCACGCATACGCTGTAAATTAATTTAATTGAATAGAGTATAACACCTACCCAAGTCACAACCGCATGACAATTAAGCTGAGATAATTAACACACTTAAGGTGTAGATGCTTAAACACTTTTCGCGCGTTCTAATACGGGGTATTGTGGAATAGAACAATGTGCATATTTAATACTTCCCAGCGAATATACCAGAGGTATGTAGGCATATTGTTGTCAATGATGAGTTTTAAGGTTGGAGGGAAATACGACAGCTGCACACAATGATCTGCCCTCAGTAAAGCTAAGCTATGAATGTTGTGGATATAAAAGTTAAACAGAGTTTTGACAAATATTGGGTTGCCCAAAAAGTAATTGCGGATTTTTCATATAGTCGGCGTTGACAAATTTTTTCACAGCTTGTGACTCGGTAATTGCATTCTTTCTTCTGTCAGTTATCAGCTGTTACTTTTAGCTTGCTTTAGAAAAAAAGTGTAAAAAAGTATATTTGATTAAAGTTCATTCTAAGTTTTATTAAAAATGCATTTACTTTTTTTAAAAAATCCGCAATTACTTTTTGGGCAACCCTATTTCTATGAAAGTTAGATTTTACCAAAATCTTCTTCTTATACAAAAATCAATTTGTGTTTGTTTGTTCCGTATAGACTAAAAAACGGCTGAACCGATTACCTTGAAATTTTCATAGATTGTGTAGGTTGGTCTGAAAGGAAACATAGGCTATATAATTTTTTAATATCGGGAGGGGAGCGGACCCTCCCCCTTACCCCAAAAGTACAACCCAAAAATAAAAGTGGACCAATCGGGACAATATGAGATTCAAATGAAAGGTATTCAAGAGTAGAGTACGAATGAATGAATGAATCAAGAGTGGAGTATGAATTTCATAATAAAAGTTGGGTCCAAGTACCTGGGGGGCCGCCCCAGCCCCAAAACTCTTTAAAATAGGTTATATGACGATCATGACAATATGGGACTCAAATGAAAGGTATTCGGGAGTAGATTACGAATATGGACAGGAAGATGGAATAGGATTTATAATTTATTGATAACAGAAGGGGGCGGACCCTCCACCTTTACCTCAAAAACACCATCCAAAATCAAAAATAGACCGTTCGGGACAATATGGGTATCAAATGAAAAGTATGCGGGAGTAGATAACGAATTTGGCATACAAATTCATGTCGAAGTATAAGGGGTCATCCCACCCCCACAAAAACGCCCAAAATGGGTACATTAGCCAATCACGATTATATGGGACTCGGTTTGTTTGTTCCGTATAGACTGAAAAACTGCAGAACCGATTTTCTCGAAATTTTCATAAATAGATTGTGTTGGTAGGTCTAGAAGGAAACATAGGCTATATAATTGTTTAATTGTTTTACCGATTGGTAAAAAGGTTTCATTGTTCATTTTTATTAGATTCCTATAAAGGTGCAAAGAAAATTTCACTTTCGGTGCACCCATTTCTGAGATTTTGCATTTGCGAAAATGGTGGAAAATTGTATTTAACTGTTGTTTAAAATTCTTGATGCCCTGATCGCATTAAATCATAAAAATTTGTACTTTTCTTCTGAGTCTCGTATTGACCCGGACCGATACTTTTTCATTGGAAAAGATTTTTTTTTTGTGTTTGGGTTATTTGAGAGGGGGCGGCTATTCTGAGACTTGGCGGCAAATTTTGATATGAGATTCGTTTTCTACTTCTAAATGTCTTTCATTTCAGTCCCATATTATCTATCTTTCCTCAGGTTGGTTTTAGAGGGTTGTTGAGGTGGGGAGTTTCTCCAGGACTTGACTCCAAAAGTCAATAACCTGATAAGATTTATTTAAGAGAGGTGTGTCGGTAACCTTCAAATATCCAAAAATAGTATTGTAGTACATTATGGTCTAGTGTTTCCCAAACCTCCCATCGGGTAACCTTTTCGATATGACCAGTTCTAGATCTTTAGAGTACACCCCAAAGCCCACTTGTTCGTTTAGTTTGGAACCATCCGTATAGAAATCTATGTAACTTCTGTCACCAGGAATATCGTAGATCCAATCGGTTTTATCAGGAATAGTGGTACAGTAATTTTTATCAAAGAGCGGCTCAGGTAGGGCGTAATCCATACTGCCTGGAACATCGGATGTTGTATCATGAATAACACAGTGTCCGTAGCCGCCACATGACCAATGAGATAGCTCCCTTAACCTGACGACAGTGGTCGTTGCAAATTGGGTAGCCTCAATGTCTAGAGGCATAAGACACGCTTGGCATGGATGGCACACAAGTTGGTATCTTCGAAGAGACCGACCAAGTAGGTTTCGCATTAGATGGTGTAGTCCTCAGTGCGGCTGTGATGCACAAACATGCCATCGTATGGATCCGGTTAAGTATTGAGCATTAGGTGGACTTTTGAAGCGCCGTCCACCAAACCACAATACCATATAGCATTATAAGTCTGAAAACTGCAGTATATACCCAATGCATGACACGCGATCTAAACCCCCAACTTTTGCCAATGGCTCTCTTGCAGATGTAAAGGTCAAGAGTCGCCTCTCTTGCCCTTTCCAAAATGTTCGATTTGAAGTTCAATTCACTGTCCAGCGAAACACCCAGGTATTTTGCGCTTTCTGTAAATGGGACATTCTCTCCTGCCAAGGAGACAGGTTTCACTGTTGGCAGCTTGTTCCCCCTGCTGAAAGAACTACTTCTGTCTTGCATAGATTTATAGCAAGACCACTTTCGGTGGCCCACTTTTCTGTTGCACGTAGAGCTTCCTAAAGTATATCTCTTAGAAAGCTGGGAAATTTCGCCTTAACCACAATTACCACGTCATCGGCATACGCTTTTACCTCTTTTTCTTCCAGAGACAATCATATATTGTTAATGGCTATATTCCAAAGTAGAGGAGACAGTGCACATCCTTGAGGAGTTCCTCTGCTGACCCATCTTTTTAGATCCACAAATCCCAAGCCTGCCGTAGTGCATCTTTTAGTAAGTAAGCTATTAACAAACTTTGTTATGGCAGAGTTGATGCCTAGAAACTCCAACTTAGTCATGAATGACATAGGTTTTACATTTTGAAATCACCTTTAATGTTAAGAAATGCTACCATTGTATATTCCTTGACAGCGAGAGAACGCTTCTATCTAGCCGACTAGGTCGTGAAGGACAGTTTCAGTGGATTTGCCTTTACTATATGCATGCTGCTGCTGTAACAGGCGATTTCCATTGCTCCTTACAAAGACATAGAAACATTTACTGAATTTCCTGCGCACTTCCTACAAAGTCATCTACTGTTATTATTGGGATGACCAAAAAGTAATTGCGCATTTTTCATATCGTCGGCGTTGACAAATATTTTCACAGCTTGTGACTCTATAATTGCATTCTTTCTTCTGTCAGTTATCAGCTGTTACTTTTAGCTTGCTTTAGAAAAAAAGTGTAAAAAAAGTATATTTGATTAAAGTTCATTCTAAGTTTTATTAAAAATGCATTTACTTTCTTTTAAAAAATCCGCAATTACTTTTTGGGCAACCCAATATAATCTTTGCGTGATTTTTCGAACATCTTCCAGCTCGTGATCGTATTCAGTGCTTTCAATTCAAGGAATAGCATAGCAAAGAACTTATAAAAGTTGTTCAAATGTGTGTTCTTATTCAAAACACTTTGACTGGCTTGGTGGATCATGATTTTTTTAAATGAAAGGTATTTTATTTATTTATTTATTTATTAAATATCTGAAATCCTAGTACAACAAGACATAATATCTTATAAATTATAGTACTAGGTATAAGATGAAGACTTTTAAATACAGTAGATACAATTTCAAACTATAAATATATAAAAGTAAAAGTATAAAAATTAAGATTAAAAAATTATGTAGATTACGCATTACTGCAAATATGTTGACAAATCCTTTTTGAAGCGAGATGCGTTGCTAACTATTTGTAATGTTGTGGGGAGGTTGTTCCAAAGACGAATGGTATTTATCAAAAACTGGTATTCAGACTTAGTTTTTCTGTAGCGTAACTGGATAATTTTTCTTCCACGATTGGAACGAGCGAATTGCAATTTCGTATAATGGTATGACGGTTCGCGAGTGTAGATTATTTTGTGTAGGAATGTAATACACCTAAATTGGAGTAAGTTGTCGAAACTCATGTTAAAAATTTTATACGAGTATGACGATATTCTCTCCCGCCGACTTTTTTGAAAGATATATCTAGCTATGCTATTGTATGCTACGGTCAACAATCGTTTATCAGCACTATTACAGTTGGCAAATAATTCGCATCCATACAGGAGCACTGGGACCAAATAGGTCTTTGCAAGCAGCATTCGAATATTCAGTGGGGTTGAGTTTTGTACAGCCCATAGATTTCTTAACATGCCATATGTCTTTGCAATATTTCTTTGGATGTGATTAGTCCAGTTTAAGCGTTCGTTAAAGATTACACCGAGATTTGTTGCATTCAACACAAATTCAATAACCGAGTTATTAATGTGTATTGGGGGTAGACTTTCTTTGTTTACTTTGTTGTTTGATATTAAAATGCATTTTGACTTTGTTGGATTGATTGTAAGATGGTTGCTCCTGGCCCATGTATATATGTTTAGTAAATCATTGTTTATATCATCAATACACTGGGCTATATTGTTTTTTTGTGAGCTGGCATACAATTGAACGTCATCGGCGTAAATGTGAACATCACAGTTACGTAAAATTGATGGTAAATCATTCACATACATGCTAAACAACAAAGGGCCCAAGATAGACCCTTGTGGCACTCCTCATTGACTGTTATTACATTCGATGTTAGATTATTATGGCATACAGATTGTGTTCTATTATATAGATATGTTGATAACAACCGACAAGCAGATTTAGCGAAATTGAATAATTTTCTTAGTTTCTCGAGCAAAATTTTGTGGTTAACTGTATCAAATGCCTTACTGTGATCTAGTAAAACTAGAATGCACGTCATATTCTCATCCATTTTGCATCTTAATTCCTCAACTAAGTCAGTGAGAACTGTAATACAACTTCTTTGTGCCCTGTATCCAGATTGACGTTCAGTTAATAAATTGTGTCTGGCTATGTAATGATTGATCTGTTCGCATAAAAGTTTCTCCAATACTTTTGACAAAAAAGGTAAAATTGCAATTGGTCTAAAATCGCTATTCTTTTTTGGAAGTGGTATTATTTTCGAATACTTCCAGGAAGCAGGGAAATAAGACTTTGTTAAAATTGTATTAAATATATGTGTAAAGAAAGGTAGACATCTGGGTAACAATAATTTAAGAAATTTTGGGTTTAACCCGTCCATTCCTTCAGCGTTGGACTTTATTGAGCGAAATGCATGCAAAACTTCTGTCTGATCTACACAACGAAAAGAGAAGGAGTTTTGTGGAACAAAACAATTTCTCAGTGTCAATTGGTTTGAAAAGTTAGTGACTGGATCAGTGGTGTTTAAATTAGCAAATTGTGAGTTTAATTCATCCAAGTTGATTTCAACAGGTGCTTTATTTTTTTGTCCTATTCCGATGTTGCGTATGATCTTCCATTTAGATCCACTATCGACTGCAGTAGAGAATTTTTGCTGATAATATTGGTTTTTTGCAGTCTTTATTGAATCCGAAACTTTTTTTCTTGCCTTTTTGAACTGATCGTAGAGCAAGTGGGTTTTAAAACGTTTCCATCTCTTATACAGCTCATCTCTGTAGTTAATTAGGCGTCTGATCTCTTGGTTAAACCATGGCTGTTGATTGTTGCACACAATTCGAGATTTTAAGGAACACAAGCGTTGTAAAGATTTGAGATATGATACTCCATATAATCTATTTGATCTTCGACAGAGTCTAAATTATAGACCACGCTCCAATTAATTTCATTTTCTAATGTCCAGAGACTGTGGAAGTCAATTTTGCTAAAATCTCTGTACACTGTTTGAGATTTTGCTCTGTCAACAAAGGTGTCATAAGTAATGAAAATCAGATCATGTTTTGAGAAAGTTGATGCAGAAAGTTGATCGTATAGTAATATTTTAGACGTGCAGTTGACAAAGAAAGCATCAAGAAGTGTGTTTCCAGCAGAGGAAAAATGTGTTGGTGTTGATGTATTTACTGAGTAGAGACCCAGTGTATTCATAGACTCCATAAGTTTTTTCTCGACTAAGAGATTGCTGTTAAAGATACACCATGTATCTTTATCAACAACTTTGTTAAATTGATTCAGGTGTCTTACATAGCCAATGTCTATTGAGTACGGTGTAGAGCATTAGTCTTCAACTCTCCTTACCGCAGTAAGAGAGAAGAAAGCCTTACTTTCCACTATTCCGATACAAACTAATCACCAATGCTAGGAATAAAAAATACATCAACATTGCCAACTCTTTTTGATGTGCAAAAGAACAATTCTTTGAATGTAACTGCAAGTGCTTTTTGTGCTAAGGCCATATTGACCTCTTATTATTAGTATAAACTTTAGAATAATGAGTTTCTTTTTAGAGGTAACTTTTACTTTCTAGAGCGCACAACAAACCGATCACTGGCTTAGGTGTATGTCCAAAGTGTCATGGGGCGGATTAGTATCCGCATGCTCTTTTCAACCTAACCTTAGAATTACCAATTAGCTACATTCGTCCCAATTCTTCTATCTCTCTTAGCTCATCCTGAAACATGTTGTCCCCCCCCAACAATTAATTTTCCTTTACCAACATTTCATTTAAGTCATCTAAGATGCTTATGCTACCAAACATCATTCATCTCCATTAGGAGTTCCTCTCTCATGTTTTAAAAGTGTATCTCTTTCCCAGAGTAACCACAACGTGTCTCTTTTATGCGGTGTTAAAGACAACCATCTCATATGGCAAATCATCTGAGAGAGTGCTTGAGAATATGTGGGTAAGTGTGAATTAAATGTGCCATAATACCGATTAAATCATTCACAAACACTTGGAGACACTTCTGCACACACACACACCCAAACACAAACACCAGCATACCTAATGATGTTGGTATATGGTGGTATTGCGATTTTTGTATAGCATCTTCTGTTGTATCTCATTTTCTCTGGCTTTGGTAAGAGCCACATTGTGTATATGGTGTATGATGTATGGCTACCACTAACGTTACCACAAAATTTACCAAACAGGAAATAAGTTCCATATATAACCTGAAAGCAGCTTTCCTTGAATATTTTTTTTTTTTTTTGTTTCGGTTTGAAGCACCCATCTCTTAACCATGCCAAAACCATTGCCATGGAAAAGCCACAAGAGACAAAAATGAGAAGATGCAATGATATTTCTGCGTGAGTTGCGATGTTGAGCAGTACACTCGTACTGCTGTTGAATGGTTAGGGAAGTAAAGGGTTTTCCAATAGGGTCATGAGATTTTTGAATAAAATTTATTAAAAGTTCTCTAACACTAATCATCGTTCTGTCACTGTAAATTTGTTCAGTAAACTCAGAATTTTCATGAAATACATGAGCGAAAAAAAATCACTATTGAAATTCGGAGTCCGCGACCGCTACTTTAAGAGCGTCATCATCGCAAAATCATCTTTAGTGACGAAGCTTTTTTTTGGCTTAATGAGTTTGTCAATATGCAAAATATGCATTATTGGCCAGGTAATAATCCACATGCGCTTCACGAAACAACGCTTCATCTAAAAAAAAAATGGTGCGGTTTGCATGCCGGTGGCGTCATTGGGCCATACTTCTTCGTCGACAATGCCAATCGCCACGTTACCGTGAATGGACAATGCTACCCTACCATGCTCATGAATTATATTTGGGCTAAATTGTAGATATGGAGCTGGATGACATCTGGTTTCAACAGGAAGGTGCCACAGGCCACACAGCACACTTTACTATCCATTTATTGAAGGGTTTGATGAGCGTGTTTTAAAGAAAAATGGCCCAGTCGATTGGACGCGACATTCATGCGGTTTGACTTTTCTAAATTATTTTCTTTGAGGCTAGGTCAAGTCATTGGTCTATTCCAATAAGCCTTCGATGCACAGTGGGAGAAAATCGGAAAAAAACTAGCAAAAAATATGCCGTGTGAGAACGGGTAGAGATATCTCTTTGAAATGGTTAGAGCTGAGGTGTTAACGAAATTTTCGAAACTTCACTATTTCACATTCAATGTTGGCTCTGGCTCGCACAGTGGGAGAAAATCGAAAAATTGCAAGGACCTAGGTTGTCCGGGCGCATTGTGGCAGGCTCCTTAAGTTGGTCACCTCGATATTTTGCAAAAATTGTTCGTGCTGCCAAATTTTCATTTATGGCAAAATCGAAGGAGATCTCGTTCAAAATTGCACAAAAAAAATTATGTCGAATATCTCCGAAACCAGTGTAGACCTCAAGCGGACTTTTTTGGAGGGATTTTTGAGCACTATCCAGTAAAAACTAAATCTATCCAGTAAATAAAAATCAGACAGTAAATGAAGATTTGGTAACCCGACAAAATTTTTCGAAATACCAAGGTGACCAACTTTAGGGGCCTGCCAAAAGGCGCCCGGACAACCTAGGGCCCTGAAACTTTTTCGATTTTCTCCCAATGTGCGACGTAGGAAGAGCTCAGAGCCAACATTGAACGTGAAATAGCGACCGTTTCGGCTAAAATGTGTTGCCGAGTTATCGAAAATGGGTTCCAACGTATTGACAGATGTAAACGTGACCGCTGAGGCCACATATACGAAGTCGAATTCCTTTCATAACTGTTTTGTTTGTACTTCAGACAGACAGAAGGCCTGGTTATGCTCTCGTAAATGTAATCTAAATATAGAACAAATGTATCGTAAATGTAAAGTGCCAAACAAAACTATTTTTTTTAACAAAAATTACTTGAAGGTGAGAGAAGATCTGACGTCGAAGAACTTCAAGCATTACTCAAGGGCAAGTCAGAGAAGGCGGCCCTCCACTCAGTGATACGAGGAGTTGAGACGTCTTTCCAATTGAAGGATTACGCGATGACGGCTTTCTTGAATATTGAGAGGGCATATAACAACGAGGAGATGAGTCGACAGTCACCGCCCAGAGGTGACGTCCTGTAGCTCTCAACTGAGCTCTCGTACTGACGATGAAAACCAAACAAATTGGAGCTCAGAGTTTCAAGTCGGCCTTAGTGGAACTCAAGGCCGTGGACTCTAGTGCAGTGAGATCAAAGTGCGTGGCGGAGTGTGTGGAATCCCTGAATAGACCCCACGACGACATAGTGCTCACATGGATAAGCGGATACGACATACACACACTCTACTTTTGTAATTTCTTCTTATCACATATTTAGGTGGGGACTGCAAATGGACAAAGTCGATCTCGGTTTTCATTAAGTCCACATGGGTGCATTTCCTGCTATAGCTAGAATATAAACCGATCTCCGATTTGTCTATAAAAATTGACGCCAAACAAACAAATGTAAACAAAAGGTATTCAAGACAAGAGTACGAATTTCATAATAAAAGTTGGGTCCAAGTACCTGGTGGGCCGCCCAGCCCCAAAACCCCTTAAAATAGGTTTATTTGACGATCATGACAAAATGGGACTCAAATGAAAGGTATTCGGGAATAGATTACGAATATGGTCAGGAAGTAGGAAAAGGCTTTATAATTTATTGACAACGGAAGACTTCTGTAGGAGTTGCCTCGATGAAGACAATTTGGGTTTCAAATGAAAGGTATTCAAGAGTAGAGTACGAATTTCACAATAAAAGTTGGGTCCAAGTACCTGGGGGCCGCCCCATCCCCAAAACCCCTTAAAATAGGTTTATTTGACGATCATGACAATATGGGACTCAAATGAAAGGTATTCGGGAATAGATTACGAATATGGTCAGGAAGTAGGAATAGGCTTCATAATTTATTGATAACGGAAGGGGGAGCACCCTCCACCCTAACTTCTAAAGTGAGCACTTATAACCCGATTTGGTTGAAATTTTACACTTGTTGGCCTGTTATGACTTCACACATGAATTATGGTCTGATTTAGCTGCCATATAAACCTATCACCCGATTTGACTTGGCCTCTAGAGGGCGTAATTGTTATCCCATTTTGCCGGAAACCTTACACGTAGTGTTATGTTATGTCTTACAATATCCACGCTTAGTATGATCGAAAACCTGATATAGCTCCTACATAAACCGATCTCCCAATTTGACTTCTTGAGCCCCCATTCGGCCAATTCAGACTGAGAGAAATTATCAGCCAATTTGGCCGAAATTATGCAGAGATTGTTCTGTTAGGACTTCCAGCAACCTTGCCTAGTATGGACTAAGTCAATCCATAACGGATAGTCATTCAAAGAACGGTCCTTAATCTGTGCAGTTTCTTTATGAAACAATGTCCAGGTTTGAAATCTTAAGCCTATAGAGGGCGCCATTGTCACTCGATTTTTCTGCACTTTTTGTTTTGTTATGCTTTCTAAAAACCTTGCCAAGTATAATCAAAACCGGTCCATAATATGATGTGGATTCCATATCTCTCGAGTTTACAGATTGAGCTTCTACAGCAACCTTGCCTAGTATGGTCTAAGTCGGTCCATAAGGGATAGTCATTCAAAGAACGGTCCATAATCTGTGCAGTTTCTTTATAAAACAATGTTCAGGTTTGAAATCTTAAGCCTATAGAGGGCGCCATTGTTACCCGATATTTCTGCACATTTTGTTTTGTTATGCTTTCCAAAAACCTTGCCAATTATAATCAAAACCGGTCCATAATCTGATGTGGATTCCATATCTCTCGAGTTTACTGATTGAGCTTCTACAGGTTGAAATTATTATCCGATTTAATTGAAATTTTCTATGTGAGGTTTTGTGTTGATTTCCAAAAACCGTGCCAAGTATGGTCAAAATGGGTCCTAGTCTTTTATAAAGCTCCCTTATAAAACAATCTCTCTATTTGATTTCAGGATTCGAACCCAGGCGTTCATCGTCATAGGCGGACATGCTAACCTCTGCGCTACGATGGCCTCAAATATATGTATATCCAAATCTGAACCGATTTTTTCCAATTTCAAGAGGCTTCGTCTCTGGGCGGAAAATTTAGCCAAAATTGAAGACGATCGGATGAAAATTGTTACCTGTAGTTTGTACACAAATTAATATGGACAGACATACAAACAGAGAGAGAAAGAGAGAGACGGACATAGCTAAATCGAATCAGAAACTGATTTTGAGTCGATCAATATACTCATTAATGGGTCCATCTCTCTTCCTTCTGGGTGTTACAAACAAACACACTAAT
Source organism: Stomoxys calcitrans (assembly GCF_963082655.1). Lineage (NCBI taxonomy): Eukaryota > Metazoa > Arthropoda > Insecta > Diptera > Muscidae > Stomoxys > Stomoxys calcitrans. Next base: position 57,063,921 of record NC_081553.1, read on the forward strand.
TTGTAATACCTGTATGACAGTAGTGGTGTAGGGTATTGAAAACATTAAATAGGGGTTCGAACCCAGGCGTTCAGCAACATAGGGTGACATGCCAACCTCTGAGCTACGGTACACAAATAAAAATTATTTTGAAAAACAACAACTTTGGTCGAAAAAACGACGACGAAAGTTGTTAATTTTCCTGCAACAATTTATTTTGAATCTCCACGACTCAAAGTACAAATTTGTTGTTGAAGGGGACTCTTTGCAAGTCAACATATAACAACAACAACAAATTATCGATAAGCAAGAAAAAAAACCATCCAACCAGCCAACACATGTGCTTTGCTTCGGGTGGTGGTGTTTTTATTTTCTTTGTTCGCCTCGCGCTGCTTTGTCTCCTTCGTTTTACTGCAGCTTTCGGGTTTTTCTTGGTCACTCTCCCTCTACTTTTACCTTGAAAATGCTAATAGCTTTGGTGTCGCAGAGTATTATACTCATGATCTCATGATTGGTAGTTTTGAATGCATCCTCTAGCCTATCGACATCATCTTCTTTATGATGAAATAAATGCTGCACATTATTAAATTCAACAAAATTTCAATAATTTTGTCTGTCTCTTGTCTCTTGTAGAGATTTACGTGCGCACTTCAACAAACAATGTCTTCGTTTTAATTCGTTGGAAATTTAAAGTTTCACATACAAATTTGGTAGTTGGTTTTTTCTAAGAGTTACTTTTTTCTGTGTAGCCTCCACTAAGACAATAGTCCAGAGTTTGCTGGAGAACGAAGCAGCGGCGTAGAGTATAAATGCGTATGGCTGAACTTAGACATAACGAAGATGATATGGATCATCACCAAATGTGGAGTCAACCTCGAAGTAATGCGAATGCGGTTCCAAAGAGGAATTAATCCCCCGGAGTGACACAGGGTGGATTTTAAGCCAGTACCATTGATAACAACAGATTTCGGCATTAGGCGAGAGACGCACTCATCACATGCGTAAAGCATTTTCACATCCTGACCGTTAAAAAGGTACTTTCTATGGCACTCATCCTCTTTGTTGCCCCATGGCGGCAACACACGCTGGAAACCATAGTATTGTGGTAGCCTGCGGATGATAAAGTCACACTCAAACCTTGGTTTTCCAAGTTGGCCTATTGTTGTCGCACGTCAGACCACATAAGCACTCGCAATTGTGCTCAAGTGCACATTTTTGAGGTTGCGTTAAGGTGAGACTATTATCAAAATGAAAATGATATTTTCCTCTCACCATCACACATCCTTCAGCAGGATAGTATGGTGTAGGGCAAATGTTAATAAACCACAAAAGAAGCATA
>NC_081553.1:57067738-57280460 GCF_963082655.1 Stomoxys calcitrans
TATAAATTAAATTTCTTAATAAAAATTTTTACTTTCACAAAAAAAAAATCGTGCAGCAAACATTTCCCATATAAATATTTCATTAAATGCTCTCGGCACAATAAAATCTCGCCCTCGCTTCAAACACCCTCCCCAAATGGTGCAAATGAACTCCCCCATGCATACTAATTCTATATTTCGTCGATATGCTTTCAGTTCCCTTAATACTTTATGTGAAAATATGTGCAATACCTTTTTTCCATCGGTCCATTTGTGCTGCTGCAAATAAATTTTGTTTCATTTTTATGGCAAATTGTTTCATTAACAACCGACAGTAGATGGCAGATCACAGTTTTACCTGCCCAGAATAAAAATGTACACTGAACTATTTTTATTCCATTCAATTTCATTTCATTCCATTTCACTTTATTTGCTATGCTGCTGTCAATGGACTGATTGCTATGTGTGTGTGTGAGTGTGTATGGCATTGTGCGCATCATGTAGCACCTTAAAGGGTAAATCGAAAGGTACAGCGTAAATGGGTCACTGTTGTTCATAAATCTGTGTACTTTTTTTGTCTTATTTATTTTAGGTTTTAATATACTCCATAAAATACTTTGAACACAAAGGGGAGACCTTTTTCAATATTGATACAAATATTGAAAAATAAGTTTGAAAACAAAAAATTTTTGCTAGGTTCGTTTGAAACATGCTGCGGAATAATAAAAGTTTTTTAGTGAAAAAGGATGGACAGTCTCTTTGGTCTCAAATAAAGGCTAGAAAAAATATAACAAAGTGAAATTGAGTTTTATTCACAAAATTCGGAAGACTACTCAGAAGAAGACTTGGGCAAAATAATTTAAATTGTCCACCCACAAAAGACATTGACAACAATGTCCACAGGATTACGACTACAATAGTGGGGTCTTTCGAAGATAGGTGTCTTCTTCGAGAAAGTAAATCAGCCCAAGAAAAACCCTAGATGACCAGAGAGATTTGCAGTATTGGGAAAGAGGTATGCAGACTTTATAACAGAGCGCTATAATACCCTATACCACAGTAGTGGTGTACAGTCTAGCGAATATAGGGAAAGTTCCTGTTTCCGGGTCCCTGGTCGTTAAACTGTGTTGATTCGCTCGTCCCTGCACTGCCTGATCTTTTAATATCAGGATTCTTAACTATTCTAGTCATCCGTTGGGAAACTCGGTAATGGTTTCATCGTCGGCTCCCTGTTTGTTAGGCTGCTTTGAGTTACTTGTCACTGCACTGCCTGATGGTTTAAAATTAGAATCTTTACCTATCCTACTAACTAATAACTAAATTTCCCATGAATAATCCATGAAGGAACAGGGGGTACTTCTCTCATATCAATGAGTGCAGTCCCATCTATCCTAATCTTCCGAATCTTGAGAAAGTCGGTAATGATTCCATTGTCGGTTACCTGTTCGTAAGGCAGCACTGAGTTTCCAATCACTGCACTCACTGATGGTTCAATATTAGAATCTTTACCTATCCTAGTCTTCCGAATCTTGAGAGAGTCATTGATGTTCGTTAGTCTGTGTTGAGTCACTCTTCCCTGCACAGCCTGATGTTAGAATATTCGGATTTTTGCTTATCCTAATCTTCGAAATCTTGAGTAAGTGAGCTTCTTGGGAGTAGGTGGTGGTCTAATCGTCGGCACCCTGTTCGTTAGGCTGCACTGCGTTTCCAGTCACTGCACTCACTGATGGTTTAATATTAGGATCTTTACCTATCCTAGTCTTCCGAATCTTGAGAAAGTTGTTGATGGTTCCATTGTCGGGTCCCTGTTCGTTAGTCTGTGTTGAGTCTCTCGTCCCTGTACTGCCTGATGTTTTAGTATTATTCTTCCCAATGTTGAGAGAGTCGGTTATTGTCTCGTCGTTGGCCCCTTGTTCGTTAGGTATTTTGACTGTTCTGCCACTGCCTGATGGCTTAATATGAGGATATTCGCCTATCCTAGTCTTCCCAATCTTGAAAAAGACAGCCTTGTTCCCGTGGAACGCCTTATCCTATTCTTCCCGATATTGAGAGAGTCGGTTATTATCTCGTCTTTGGTCCCTTTTTCGTTAGACGGTTTGAGTGTGCTGCCACTACTCTGCCTGTTGGCTCAATATGAGGATATTAGCCTATCCTAGTCTTCCCAATCTGGAAAAAGACGGTTCCTGTCCCGTAGTCCGCCATCCCTTCAGTCTTAGCTAAACTCGTCGTTGGCCCCTTGTTCGTTAGGCATTTTGACTGTTCTGCCACTGCCTGATGGCTCAATATGAGGATATTCACCTATCCTTGTCTCCGTGGTACGCCTTATCCTATTCTTCCCAATATTGAAAGAGTCGGTTATTGTCTCGTCTTTGGTCCCTTTTTCGTTAGACGGTTTGAGTGTGCTGCCACTGCTCTGCCTGGTGGCTCATTATGGGGATATTTGCCTATGCCAGTCTTGCCAATCTTGAAAAAGAGGTCTTTGTCCCATAGTACGCCATAGCGACGCCCTCATCCTTGATGAAGGCCGTCGCCTTTGTGAACTGGGGTATGTCAATCTATTTCACAAGGGCGAAATTTGCGTCCCAGGGAGTGTAGATACTTCCAACAAATTTTTTTACGGTATCAATATATTCTGCTGACACAAAGTGCAGCGTTAAGATGTCCTCTTTAAACTCGCAGCTCATCATTTGTAAGGGTGGACCATCTACAGAGTTCCACACATGTTCGAAAACCCTTTCATTTACCAGTTGCTTCACTTGGGACCAATAATCTGGAGGAATCCTACCGGATGCACAGCCAATATCGATGATAACATAGGTTATCTCCTCTCTGTTGTACTTCCTTGCCACTCTGGGATAAGAGAGCAACTTCTTAGCTTTCTCAGCGACCATCTTCCCCTTCCCTGATGGAGGTGGCCTCCTTTTAGAAGTCACAGTCCTCCATGAAGACTCAGGGGCCGTGTGCGCTTCCTTCGTTCATGTTCCGACTTTGCCTTCCTCTGCAGGACACTGTCTGGAGTCTCCATTGTGGAAGGGCAAGCTTAATCTTCCCAGAGTACTTTAAAGCGGGGAGCTGTTTTCTTCTTCAGCGTCTTAGCAGTGTTATGCTCTTCGGGAAATCTGATTCTTTTTCCAGCTTCCGTAGAAGTGCCTGGAATTTGAGTTCTATCCTTCCAGCATTTTGCATTTTCACCCGATTGCGCTGCCGGTGCATACTCCTCAGTCTCCTTCGTTGTGCTTCGGACTATTTTCTCGGTCTTCTTGTAAGCTTAGCAATGCTCCTCGCTTACTACTGCCGTCATCCCGCAGTCCTCTACTCTCGATTTAGCTGTGATGACCGCTTCAATGACACTGTCAATGTCATCATCTTTTTTTTTCTATCAACCAACACGCAGGGGATGTCCCCTATGAATGCAGTGCATTGCGTTGGTGAATAGAATTGGAGGGGGAAAGGATGTAGAGTTTATTGACATTTGTCTTAAATCTCTGGATGTCATAGTGTGTGGGAAAAACATTATCCGGAGGTCGATACCACATACGAACGTTTTGGGCGAAATAAGAAATCTCCCTATAAGAACGGGTGTGAGTTCCTGGAATGTCTAGTATTTCTGACAAACATCCTTACATCAGGACGAATAGAACATGAACGTACCAATAGAGCAGCGCCAAAGCGAGTTGAGTACCCTACTGTCCCCAATCAATGCCATCGCTCTTCTCTGTACACGTTCCAGTAGCTCCAGGGATGATTTTAAAGCCCCAGCCCATACATTTGAGTTGAACTCCATTTTCAGCCATATGAAAGTGTTATAGAGGTTAAGAAGATCAGAAGAAGTGAAGGAAGCATTCCATTAAGGAACTGGGGCAAATTTCTCATAAATCAATGAGTGCTGTTCGGTTCAAGGTTAAGCTCAATGTTAAGGAGCCTCCTTTTTAGAGCAGAGTCCGAAAGACGTGCCGCAGTGCGACACCTCTTTGGGGAGAAGTTTTTATATGGCAATGTACCTCACAAATGTCGCCACCATTAGGAGGGGATAACCACCGCTGAAAATTCTTTTCTGCGTGACTGCGCCTCAAATGGTCCATCCGCTAAGTCCAATTTTGGCATACTCTTTCCAACACGAATAAATGCTTCAATGTTGTCTTTCAATGCGTCAATTGAAGCGGGCTTGTCTGTATAGATGTGAGCTATATCATAGCCCCACAAAATAGCCTAAAGGGGCTAAATGGCACGATCTAGGCGCCCCATTGACCGGTCGCGAACGTGAAACTTCATTGTTACGCGTGCTATGTAACATTTTCATGTAGAGGTGGCGATCGTCGTCAAGCTCCTGTTGGTTGTGCAAGCTCGTTCCGGTCCAAAGGAACGATCGTCGCGGAAACAAGGTGGCCATTGGTTATTTAAAGGCGCCTTGTCATATCGAGCATCATAGGCACTCAGTATTTGTGCAAAAGCCGGTGGCGCCTGGCCTCTCTCTGAGACTCTCCGCGGCTGCCGTTGCAGCTACTCTGTATGGAGCATTCCACTATCCGCAACCTGTGCAAGCGCCCGATAGCTCGCAGCTAAGCTTCTCATAACACCCATCTACACCACACAAATTGGAGCTCAATGCTCCAGCCTGCGTGGTACTCACAGATATTCCGTGCCGGGCTTTGTGGCATGTGGCACCGTCTTGTTAAAACCACATGTCATGTAAAACAAGCACTTGCATTTTGGGCACGATAACGCTCAACATTCACTGTTACGTTACGATTCGCATAATCTTTAAAGAAGTACGGTCCAATGATGCCATCAGCCTATAAACCGCACCAAGCTCTGACTTTTATTGGCTGCATATGTAGCTCTTGCTTCTAGCTGATCTTTACATCAAAATCGACAGTTCTGCTTGTTTACGCAACCATTGAGCCAAAAATGAGCTTCGTTGCTCAATGGAAGAAGCGCACGATGCACTCTCTTAACAGAGCAAGCATTTTGATAATAGAATCCAAAAATTGCAAGCATTGTTCGTTTGTAAGACGTTTCATTATTAAATTATAGACCAAACTGAAGATGTGTTAGAGTGAAACAAAACTGAGACTCTTAGACTCTCCGCGACTGCCGTTGCAGCTACTCTGTATGGAGTACTCAAATTGGAACTCAATGCTCCAGCCTGCGTGGTGCTCACAGCTATTCCGTGCCGGGCTGTGTGGCATGAGCTCTTGCATTTTGTGCACGATAGCGCCATTCATAGTTACGTTACGATTCGCATAATCTTTTAAGAAGTACGGTCCAATGATGCCACTAGCCTATAAACCGAACAAAACTGTGACTTTTTGGGCTGCATTGGTAGCTCTTGCTTCTGGCTGATCTTCACATCAAAATCGACAGAGCTTCGTCGCTCAATGGAAGAAACGCGCGTTGAACTCTCTTAACAGAGCACGCATTTTGATAATAGAATCCAAAAATTGCAAGCATTGTTCGTTTGTAGGACGATTCATGTTTAAATTGTAGACTTAACTGAAGAGGTTTAACAGTGAAGAAGAAAACACGAAACGTGCGTGAGCTGTTTAAACCAGTGCTGCCAAAAAAAGATAATAGCTAAAAAATCACCCTTTAGTTCCCACATAAACCAATCTCTGGATTTGAGTTCATAAGCCTATAGATGGCGTTTATTCCTGGATTTTGATCACAGGTGATTACAATTGGCCAGCAAGATCTGGTGATTTAACACCTTGCAACTTCTTCCTTTGGGGCCACGTGGAACCTAAGTTGTGCGCCAACAACCCAGCGCCAATTCAAGACCTTAAAGATAGAATTCGTGAGAGGCTATCGAGGACATAGGGCAGCCACTTTGCGATTTGGTTATGGAAAATTTCTTAAAAAGGATATGGTCCTATAAGCGTGGTCGTGCTGGCCATTTGGCTGATGTTAATTTTCACTATAAAAGGCATACCTTCGCCTTTCATTATGAAATAAACATACGATTATTTTTATCACAAAATTGCATCAAAATGACACCTCTTTAAAAAATTTGGTTAAAATTGTAGTTTGTAGAAATTTATGAATTTAAATCAAAAATGTTATCCATGCATGATTATCTCATGTCACCTATGCTGCTCTCTATAAAACACACAATACAATCTCCTATTAACGACACTGACCCTTGCCCTTTGAAAACTTGTGTATTGGATTTTACTGTTATGTGGTATCTACCAATTATGACTTACCGCTCCCGTCCCCGGCAACCATTAGTGTGGTTACCCATATGGCCACTACTCTTAACAAACATCGACTTACCGTGGTGCCATCATAGTCGCTGGTTAAAAGCTGAATATCGATTTCTATATCGAGATTTACTTTGGGTGTTGTGCTGGTAATTAATTGCAATGGCAGATGATCGACCATAAAGCCATCGACTAGGGTATTGTTGCCGCTGGAGCTAAGAAAGGTGTTTGCAGAGGAGGCAGAGTCGGTGAGCAACATACTACCGTCGACACCACCACCACTGCCCATATAGCTGCCATTACTGTTCATATGCGTGGGTAATAGAAACGATGTGAAGTTGTTGCTGTTGCTGTTGCTGTTGTGAGGATAACCCAGACTTGTGTTGGTGTTGCTGCTACTGGCAGGATCCACACTAGCCGCAACACGTGAAGTGTTGTTTCCGGCTAAACTGTGTTGTTGATATGCCTGTTGTTGTGGTGGTGCTGGTGCTGCTAGAGGTGGGTGATGCTGTTGTTGTTGTTGATGATGGCGCTCACTTAGGAGGGCTATCGTTCCCGTTGTAATTGAACTGTTTAATGCGGACGCAGCCACTTTTACCGTAGACGTAGCCATGGTGGCCAAAGCAGCCATCATTGGGGGTGAGGCAACTGCGCCAAAGCCATACCACAACGTCGAGGAGATTGAGGCCACAGCGGATGCTGAATTGGTGGCCATTTTAATTGTCTCTCCCCTTTGATAGTAAAACCTGCAGGTGAGTGTTTTGAGCACCTGGATTTTGAGGATTTAGTTTAAAATGTTAATTTTGTATCGTTTTGGCATAAATAACGTGGTTTTATGCATTCTGTCTTGTTTTAGGTTTCTTAATGGGACGCTCTCTCTCTCTCGCTCTCATTTTCTCTCTGTCTCTCTTGGCTTAACATTCTTAAGGTCAACGGAAGTTTGCATTTTATTGGCAGAAAGTTTCCATTGCAGTCATTGAGAAAAGCATTAAGGCTAAAGTTTTTTCAAGTGTGTGTGTGTGTGTGTATTTGTGTATACGAATAAAAGCGGAAGACTTGTAAGGGAAGTTGTATAACGTGAAACTGCAATTCAGGTGTTTCAACTTGGTGCCAAGAATTTTAATTGAAATTTAATTGCTTGAGCATAAAATGAGCAGCGGATTCTTGGCTATCAAAAGAAATGCAGGAATTTCGTTAAGGGGCGCAATGGTGAGGAATAATTTAGCACTGACACTTTTTTTAACACTTTTTTTTTCGTTGGGTGTGTGGTAGGAGGGCTAGGCAAGCCGACGTAAAAATCAAATCAATTGCGAAAATTCATTCATCCATTCATTGCCCAGACACATACCGGAAATTGAAAATTTTAGCACACTTTTGACTAAAACACATGCCAGCAGTAGCTTTGTCATGCGATTGAGATTTAAACCATTTTTTGATTCACTGCACTTTCTCCCTGCGGCAAAAAAATGGTTGGGGGGGGGGATTATAAACTTTTTTGCTTTAAACTCTTTCCGCTGATGTATGGGTCAGTGTGTTTTTTTTTTTCGTTTTTTGTTCACCGTCGTCCTTTAGCCTGAGCTGCTTTAGATTGCTTGTGTTGACATCAGCAACTGGCGTCTATGCTGCCCGTATGCAGAATTTCATATTTTCATTTATTTCGTTCATATTGCACTTCTTGCTAACCCAAAGTTGTAGTGCCACGGGTTTTCGTTTTCAGTTATTGTCCTTTGCACTGGGACATTATAAAAAAGAGAGAAAAAAATGTTTATTTCATGAAAAAAACTGAAATTTCTAGTGGCGCTTGTAGCTAAAAACACACATTGAGGTTTTTTTATATTCATTTATGTTCTCTTATCGTCGGCAGCAAAAGCGGTTATTTTGCCTAAGCATTTTGCTCGCGTTTTATTTTTTTGTGCTGTGGGGTTTAGGTGAGCTTGTTAAGCTAATATTTGTTGTACCTTTTCATATGCAAGTGGCGTTGTTTGATTTAAGTGAGAATTTAGAATTCGAAGGGACATATAACGGCACTCTAGTAACATGCAGAAACTCAACAAAAAGGGGTGTTGGAAACAGAAAATATTACATTTTAAAAGTTTTCATAAAATAAAATAAAATAAAATAAAATAAAAATGAAATTAAAATAAAATAAAATAAAATAAAATAAAATAAAATAAAATAAAATAAAATAAAATAAAATAAAATAAAATAAAATAAAAAAATAAAAAAAAATAAAATAAAATAAAATAAAATAAAATAAAATAAAATTTAAAAAAAATAAAAAAAATAAAATAAAATAAAATAATATAAAATAAAATAAAAAAATAAAAAAAAATAAATAAAAATAAAATAAAATAAAATAAAATATAATAAAATAAAATAAAATAAAATAAAATAAAATAAAATAAAATAAAATAAAATAAAATAAAATAAAATAAAATAAAATAAAATAAAATAAAATAAAATAAAATAAAATAAAATAAAATAAAATAAAATAAAATAAAATAAAATAAAATAAAATAAAATAAAATAAAATAAAATAAAATAAAATAAAATAAAATAAAATAAAATAAAATAAAATAAAATAAAATAAAATAAAATAAAATAAAATAAAATAAAATAAAATAAAATAAAATAAAATAATAAATAGACCTTGCGATCACATACTTGTTGTATTATTAAATACAAAAAAAAACTCTAAAACCGTTTCCGAAAATCTCACCCCCAAGAGTTTTGAGAAAAATTTTTGTTTGAATTTTTGAGTTAAAACAAGTAAAAGCGTGCTAAGTTCGGCCGGGCCGAATCTTATATACCCTCCACCATGGATCGCATTTGTCGAGTTCTTTTCCCGGCATCTCTTCTTAGGCAAAAAAAAGGATATAAGAAAAGATTTGCTCCGCTATTAGAGCGATATCGAGATATGGTCCGGTTTGGACCACAATTAAATTATATGTTGGAGACCTGTGTAAAATGTCAGCCAATTCAAATAAGAATTGCGCCCTTTGTGGGATCAAGAAGTAAAATAGAGAGATCGATTTATATGGGAGCTGTATCGGCCTATAGTTTATATGGCAGCTAAATCAGGTTATGAACCGACTTGTACTTTATTTGACATAGTTGTTGAAAGTAACAATAAAAAACGTCTTGCGAAATTTCAGCCAAATCGGATAGAAATTGAGCCCTCTAGAAGCTCAAGAAGTCAAGTCCCCAGATCTGTTTATATGACAGCTAAATCAGGTTATGAACCGATTTGAACCATATTTGGCACAGTTGTTGGATATCATAACAAAATACTACGTGCCAAAATTCATTCAAATTGGATAAGAATTGCGCCCTATAGAGGCTCAAGAAGTCAAGACCCAAGATCGGTTTATATGACAGCTATATAAGGTTATGGACCGATTTGAACCATACTTGGTACAGTTGTTGGATATAATAACAAAACACGTCGTGCAAAATTTCATTCCAATCGGATAATAATTGCGCACTCTAGAGGCTCAAGAAGTCAAGACCCAAGATCGGTTTATATGGCAGCTATATCAGGTTATGGACCGATTTAAACCATACTTGGCACAGTTGTTGGATATCATAACAAAACACGTCATGCAAAATTTTATCCCAATCGGATAAGAATTGCGCACTCTAGAGGCTCAAGAAGTCAAGACCCAAGATCGGTTTATATGGCAGCTATATCAAAACATGGACCGATATGGCCCATTTACAATACCAACCGACCTACACTAATAAGAAGTATTTTTGCAAAATTTCAAGCGGCTAGCTTTACTCCTTTGGAAGTTAGCGTGCTTTCGACAGACAGACGGACGGACCCTAATATAGCTGCCATATAAAATGATCTGAGATCTTTAATGCTTCAGCCCTTAGATCGCGCAATTATTATCCAATTTGTAGCACGGCTTCTCCCATGACCTTCAACGTGTCATATGTGTCAAATATAGTCTGAAGTGGTCTATAGTCATCTCCCATATAAACCAATCTCCCTATTTCTAGTCTTCCTAATTCTTTTCTTTTCCGGTATTTTTCTACCCATTCGGTGTTAATGGCTATATTTCAAAGTAGAAGAGAGAGCACACATCCTTGAGGCGTTCTTCTGCTAACCCATCTTTGAAGATCTGCAGGTCTCAAGACCGCCCTTAGGCATTTTTTAGTTAGTAATTTATTAATAAATTTTCCTACGGTAGTAGTTGTGCCTAAAACCCCCAGCTCACTGATAAATGGCGTTCCTTTCACATTATTGAAAACACTTTCAATGTCAAGAGATGCTACCATTTTCTATTCCTTTAAAGCGAGAGAACCGTCTGCGAAGTCGACTAGGTCGTGAAGGGCTGTTTCAGTGCCCTTATATATATATGCAGACTACCCTTACTATATGCATGCTACTGTCGAGACAGGCGATCTCCAGGAATCTTTGCCCTAAGATATATTTCTATCAACCTCTCTAGAGTTTTCAGCATAAAGGATGACAGATACATAGGACCAACATTGCACTGCTTTTGAAATGAAAGAAACATTTGTGTCCCTCCATCCCACAGGCATATACGACGTACTGGTACAAGCAGAGTATATCTCCCTAAACCAAGGAGCCTATCTATCGAATTCAGCTTGTAACTCAACCGGTGATACATCATCAGGGCCTGGCAACTTAAAGGAGTCGAAACTTTTTATCGGCCAAAAGGATTGTCGACTCAGAGACAATAACCCCAACAACCTCCGACAGATGCATAACAGTGACAACATCTTCAGGCGCCACGTTATCCGTTGGAAAGTTTCCCGGGAAATGTGTATCAACGAGTAGTTTTAGTGTTTCCTCACTTGACATCTTCCATACATTCTCTGACTTCTGTATGTGTTTTGCCGTAGGACAGGATATTCCTTAGCCTAAGAGCCTCAGTTGTATCCTCCAAGGAGCTGCTGAATTCCAACCAGAATCTGTTTTGAGCCTTTCTCAGCCTGTCCTAGTATATTCTTAGCTCAGCCTTATAGACGTCCTAGTCGTATGGTGTCCTTGTGGCTTTCGTCCTGTTGAAGAAGCTTTTGCAACTCTTCCTTATACGAACCAGTTCTGGAGTCCACCAAAACGGTCGCTGTTTGCCCCTTGCTTTGGCTCTAGGATATGTTGACATAAGCGAGCCAATGAGGGCCTTCGTGATCCGCTTGGCCTTTAAGTCAATATCCTACGCAGTTTCCACTTCTCATTCGGTTCTAGTGGTAGTGCCGAAATTCATCCCAGCATGCCTTTTTATACCCTATACCACTACTATGGTACAAGAATTATAACTTAGTGCATTTGTTTGTAACATCCAGAAAGAAGAGAGATACACCCATTGATAAATAGACCGATCCACTCAGAATCACTTTCTGGTTCGATTTAGCTATGTCCGTATGTCTGTCTGTCCGTCTGTCCATGTTAATTTGTGTACAAACTACAGGTCGCAATTTTCTATCAATCGTCTTCAAATTTGGTGTGGCCGTGTTTTTCAGCCTAGAGACGAAGCCTATTGAAATTGGAAAAAATCGATTCAGATTTGGATATAGCTCCCATATATATGTTCGTCCGATTTGCTGTAATACTGCAATAAAATGGTCATTTGTTACCCGATTCTCTCGAAATTTGGCAGAAGGGATTTTCTTATGACTCCCGACATTAAAGGTGAATTTCATTAAAATCGGTTCAGATTTGGATATAGCTCCCATATATATGTTTGTCCGATTTGCAGTAATAATGCAATAAAATGATCATTTGTCAACCGATTCTCTCGAAATTTGGCAGGAGAGACTTCCTTATGGTTCCCGACAATACAGGTGAATTTTATAGAAATCGGTTCAGTTTTGGATATAGCTCCCATATATATGTTTGTCCGATTTGCAGTAATACTGCAATAAAATGATCATTTGTCAACCGATTCTCTCGAAATTCGGCAGGAGGGATTTTCTTATGACTCCCGACATTACATGGGAATTTCATTATAATCGGTTCAGATTTGGATATAGCTCCCATATATATGTTCGTCCGATTTCCAGTAATACTGCAATAAAATAATCATCTATAACCCCATTCTCTCGAAATTTGGCAGGAAGTACTTTCTAATGACTCTCGACATTACTGGTGATTTTCATGGATATCGGATCAGATTAAGATATAGCTCTCATATATATATATATCGCACAATTTTCACTCCTAGAGTCACAGCAAGCGTTTTTAATGACCCATCTTGCCAAAAATTTTGCAAAACGGTTTCCTCGACGACTGCCACATTATCTGAGAAGTTTGCTGAAATCGGTTCAGATTTTGGTATATCTCCCATATATATGTCCGTCCGATTTTGAGAAATATTCCAAGAAATTGCCCATTTTTTAACCGATTCTCTTGAAATTTTGCAGGAAGATTTTTATTATGACTCTCGATATCTGGCGAATTTCATAGAAATAGGCCCAGATTTAGATATAGCTGTCATATAGCGACGCCGAGAAGAATTAATGAGAATATTTGCAGACAAAATTTTTCTTCATTTCAACTCATAAAGTTTGCAAAGTTAAACACCGAAAACCCGTGTGATGACTATCATTAAGCAAAGTATTTTCCTTTAATAACCCAGTGACTTAATTTTTTGGAACAATCCTTCATGCTCATAAAACTATTCATGCAAATCATTTAAAAAAAATCACAACAAAGTGCGTGTTTACGGCTTCTTTTAACACAAATGAGGGGAAACTCAAGAAGTCTATAAAACTTGTTTCGCGTGAAAATTCAAAAATCATAAAAATTCTCCTAGAACAAAAAACGCTCAAAGCCTTAAAAACCCCCCCACAAAATCACCAAGTTCTTGTTAGCAATTGTAAAGTGACTACAAATGGAGCATCACTCGGCCGCCACACGAATGCACATTGACATGAAAATTCATAGAAAAACACAACAACCGACACAGTGTCAGCTGCAAGGCAGGCAAACAGGCAGGGGGTAGGTTGAACGACATTCGTTACGTTGAAACAACATTTCGTTATTCCGTTTCCGGTATCGTTGTCGTTAATGTCGCTGTCGTTGTTGTGCAGGCGAGATATTCAACATGAATTTGCGTGTCAGCACCATGTAATTTTTTTGTTTGCAGTTAACTTTGGCCAAATGGCATGCATCGTAACCTTTCTGGACAAAGAATGAATAGGCAAAGAAGAGTTGCCACGGGTGGGGAAAATAATTGCATAAAAGGGGAAAACGGATTAATCATAAGAAGTCACATACAAATGAATCAAAATCTTAAAAAGACATTATCTTCTATAGGCATAAAATTTTCCAGACTCAAAAACGGCTGAACTGAGTACCTAAAAATTTTCACAAATTGTGTAGGTTGCTCTTGAAGAAAACGTAGGCTATATAATCTGAAGGTGGGCGGACCCTCACTCTCACCCCAAAAGTACTACCCAAAAATAAAAGTGGACCGATCGGTACAATATGGGACTCAAATGAAAGGCATTCAGGAGTAGAGTACAAATTTCATGGTAACAAGTAAAAAGGCGTTAAGTTTGGCCGGGCCGAACTTTGGATGAAACTTTGGACCTTTCATGAAAATCCGGTGAAAATTGCATACCTTATGTTCCATAGCAGTTATATCGAAATATGTTCCAATCTGGACCAAATATTAATAAGTACAAGTCATTGTTCAAGTGTGTATAACAACATATTGGGTTGCCCAAAAAGTAATTGCAGATTTTTTAAAAGAAAGTAAATGCATTTTTAATAAAGCTTAGAATGAACTTTAATTAAATACAGCTGATAACTGACAGAAGAAAGAATGCAATTACGAGTCACAAGCTGTGAAAAAATTTGTCAACGCCGACTATATGAAAAATCCGCAATTACTTTTTGGGCAACCCAATATATCTTTTTAGTAGCCATATCTAAAAATAAACCGATCGGAACCATATACGACACGGATATCGTAAATCCTAACATAAGTCACTCTGTCAAATTTCAGTGAAATCGGATTATAAATGTGGCTTTTATGGTGCCAAGACTTTAAATCGAGATATCGGTCTATATGGCAGCTATATCCAAATCTGAACCGACTTAGGCCAAATTGAAGAAGGACGTCGAAGAGCTTAACACAACTCACTGTCACAAATTTCAGCAAAATCGAATAATAATTGTGGCTTTTATGGGCCTAAGACCCTAAATCGAAGGATCATTCTATATGGCAGCTATATCCAAATCTGGACCGATCTGGGCCAAATTGACGAAGGATGTCGAAGGGCCTAACACAACTCACTGTCCCAGATTTCAGCAAAATCGGATAATAAATGTAGCTTTTATGGGCCTAAGACCCTAAATCGGAGGATCGGTCTATATGGCAGCTATATCCAAATCTAGACCGATCTGGGCCAAATTAACAAGAGATTTTGAAGGGCCTAACACAACTCACTGTCCCAAATTTCAGCAAATTTGGATAATAAATGTGGCTTTTTTGGCCAAAGACCCATATATCGGCGGATTGGTCTATATGGGGGCTATATCAAGATTTAGTCCGATATAGCCCATCTTCGAACTTAACCTGCTTATGGACAAAAAAAAGAATCTGTGCAAAGTTTCAGCTCAATATCTCTATTTTTGAAGACTGTAGCGTGATTTCAACGGACAGACGGACGAACATTTACACGGAAGTGGATACTTCGATGTGTTGCAAACGGAAGGACAAAATGAATATACCCCCATCCTTCGGTGGTGGGTATAAAAATTAGGCCCAAGTCCCAAAGCCCCTTAAAATAGGTTTATTTGACGATCGTGACAATAAGAGACTAAAATGAAAGGTATTTGGGAGTAGATTACGAATGTGCTCTGGAAGGAGGAATAGGCTATATAATTTATTGATATCGGAAGGGGGCGGACCCTCCCCCTTATGGCAAAAACACCAACCAAAATCAAAAGTGGACCGATTGGTACAATATGGGTATCAAATGAAAGGTATTGGAGAGTAGTCTACGAATATGATACTAAAATTTGAGTCTAAGTACCCAACGGGGAGCAACCCCAAAACTCCCCCCAAACAGACGTATTGGCCGTTCATGTCAATATGGGGCTCAAATGAAAGGTATTTGGGATTAGATTTCGATTGGGCATACAAAATCAGATCGATGTATAGGGGGTCACCCCCCACACAAAAAACCGATTTTCTTAAAATTTTTTCAGATTGTGCAGGTTTGTCTGAAAGGAAACATAGGCTTTATAATTTTTAGAAATCGGATGGGGGCGGACCCTCCCCCTTACCCCAAAAACGCTACCCAAAATTAACAGTGGACCAATCGAGACAATATGGGTATCAAATGAAAGGTATTGGAGACTAGAAAACGAATATTGAATTAAAATTTAAATCCAACTACCCAGCGGACCGCCTCAACCCCAAAACTCCTCTAAACAGATATATTAGACGTTCAGGTCAATATGGGACTTAAATGAAAAGTATTCGACAGTAGATTACAAATATGGCATACAACATTAGGTCCAAGTAATGGGAGGTCGCCACACCCCCAAATACGTATTAGCCGACCACGGCTATATGGGACTCAAATGAAAGGTATTAGGGAGTAGATTACAAATATGGCATTGAAATTTTCGTTCAAGTCTAGGTAGAGCTTTTCCTCCTAAAGATACTTGAAATGGATTATTTGACCCATTATGACAATATGGCACTCAAATAAAAGGTATTTGAGAGTAGAACATGAATTGGATATCCAATTTTGAAAACAAGTGTTTGGGGGAACACCCTAAAGTTCCCCCTAAACTGAACTTCATTGCCGACTATGACAATATTGAGCTCAAATCAACGGTATTTGGGAGTAAAGAACGAATTTGATATCCATTTTCAGGGCAAAGTACCGCTGGCCACCCCAGACCCAAAACACCCTTCAAACGGTTCATATTTACCGACATTGGCAATAGGGGGCTCAAATTAAAGGGATTTGAGAGTAGAGCACGAATTTGATATTCACATTTGACGTGCCATTCCTCCACTAAAAAGCTTTTCTCATTTCCCTAATATTTCAAACCACCAGATCTCGGAGATTGGTAATGCGATACCTTCGAAAGTTTTTACACTCTTACAGTCACCAAAAACAAACCATGGTATCTATTATTGGGGTCGAATGACTCGGGGGCCGCCCAAAACCCGCAAAATGGATATATAAACCAATCACAATGTAGAGCTCCAACGAAAGGTGCTTGACAGGAAAAACGAATTTGATATCCAATTGAAGAGCCATGCGATTGGGAAGCCGCCCCACACCGCCTCTCTAATCGAACCTATTTACCGACATTGCAATATGTGACTTATATTATAGCTATTTGGGAGTTGATACACAATTTCGGGACTAAGATCCACCTCACCTTCAAACAGACCTTAGTTACCAATCATACTCAATTTCGGGACAAAGACCCTGGAATCCATCCCATCTTCAAACAGAACTAAGTTACCGATCATGCCAATATGGGGCTCACATAAAACGTATATGAAAGCAGAGCACGAAGCTTATATTTACTTTAAGGGCCAAGTGTCTGAGTGGCCACCCCACCCCCGAAAACTACCCCCAAGCAGGAAATATTTACCAATACGGTAATATAGGACTCAAGAGAACTGCATTTGGGAGTAGAGTAAAATTTTGCCCAGGAACCGAGCAGGGCCAAAATTCTCACACATCAATGAGTGCTTTCCGATTCAAGTTTAAACTCAATGATAAGGGACCTTAGTTTATAGCTGAGTCCGAACGCCGTGCCGTAGTGCGACACCTTTATGGGGAGAATTTTTTACATGACCTTGCATGGTAAGGTACCTCTCAAATGTCGCCAGCATTTAGAGGGGATAACCAACGCTTTAAATTTTGTCAGATGTTCTCGCCAGGATTAGAACGCAGTCGTTGGAATGCAATTTTGCACGACAAGTTTTGTTATGATATCCAACAAATGTGCCAAGTGCGGTTTAAATCGGTCCATAACCTGATATAACTGCCACATAAACCGATCTTGGGTCTTGACTTCTTAAGTCTCTAGAGGGCGCAATTTTTATTCCATTAGAATAAAATTTTGCACGACGTGTTTCGCTGTGACTTCCAATAACTGTGCCAAGTTAGGTTCAAATCGGTCAATAACCTGATATAGCTGTCATATAATCCGATCTGGGGAATTGACTTCTTGAGCTTCTAGAGGGCGCAATTCCCATCCGATTAGGCTGAAACTTTGCATGACGTATTTTATTATGCTTTTCAACAACTGTACCAAATAAGTTTCAAATCGATTCATAACCTGATATAGCTGCCATATAAACCGATCTGGGATCTTGACTTCTTGAGCCTCTGGAGGTCGCAATTATTATTCGATTTGCCCGAATTCGAACACAGGCGTTCAGCGTCATAGGTGGATAAGGCTACAATGGCACAAATTCGATATTCACATTCAGAGCGAAGTGTCCCCACCCCAAAAAGATATTAGAGAGTTGAAGAAGGCGCAGCGGAGCCGGCCGCGTCGGCTAGTTTTTTATAAAATCATTTTTAGATATATAGTTTGGAAATTTCGAAAAATTTTCTATAGCAGTAAAAATGTTTTAAAGAAATACAATTTTTATAAATCTTTTCAGGTCACCTGGAGGGCATCCCATCCGAACTTAAGTTAACAATAGTAATATGGGTTCATGAAACATTGCTAACGTCGCTAAGGACTCTCAACCACTTCTCTTAAATCTGGTAGATTCCAAGAGACTGAAAATTCAACTGCCACGATCAAACGGGGAAAGAAAGGCATAGAAGCGGGACCCCACAAACCCTGTGTGCGTGAGTCGCTCGGTAGATTTGAGCCTAAGGTATGCGCCGGCAAGGAAGGACGGAACTTAAAAGGCACTCCGGCAACAGCAGCTAGTGAAGCATCTTAGGAGGAATCGTCCACACCGCAAGTATTCACTGTCCTGAGGAAGATTGGTTCCAATGCTTTCTCAACTGCCCCTGGATGCGTAAGGAGACTCATCATTACAAAATCGAATGAATCTTGTGGTGGACTCAGAAGAAATTCTGAGTCCAGACAATGCAGATGGGTCGCTGCTATTGGCCAAAATTAAAAAAATTAAAGTCTAATATTTGGTATCATAACGAAAGCATGCTAACTTTCAAAGGGATAAAGCTAGGCGCATTACAATTTTGCACAAATACGTCCTATAAATTTAGGTCAGTTGGGATTTTGAATGGCTCATATTGGTCTATGTTTTGATATAGCTGCCATATAAACCGATTTTGCATCTTGACCTCTTGAGACCCTAAACGCCGCAATTCTCCAATCCAAATTGCCATATTAAACGATTCTCAGTGGTAGAGAACTAATTTGCCAGTCTTCATATTAGGTGCGGTGGCGACAGTTCTTAGTAATTTGAACCATGTAAAACTTTTGAACGTGAAAGTGTTGCCCAGCAGCACGTTGTGTTGGACCTGTCTAGGAAAAGAAGGCTCCTTGTCGATGAGCTAAAAATGGCGGCCACCTTGACTTAAGGTTTGCGACAGTTCCTATCACACTGAATGTCATAACTTTGGGGGTATGGCGGCAGTGTCCTGTTAGGGCATTATAATTGATCACCTGTTTTGAGGTGAGATGGTCCGCTAGATATTTCAGCAGAATAAAGATATCATATTCGCAATACACAACCTTATACTTTGAATTTAACCCCATATTGGCGTATTTGGTGCACACAGTCGTTTCGTGGGGGGCGCCTCACCCCATCTGCCACTTGAGCATAAATTTGATTGACGCACTCCACTTAAAAATATCTATCACTTGATCTACCATTGTTTTAATGGGGAGGTAAAGCATCACCTTGATTCTTGGACACAAAGTTTAATGTCATATTCGTAATCTGCTACCAAATGCTGTTAATTTGAGGCTTATCTAGCTAGGATCGAATTATATTCCCATTTGAGGGTGGGGCGATCGCCAATTACTTGGACCTCATTTTTTATATAATTTTCGTAGTCTAGTCCCGAATGCCTTTCATTTGAGTCCCATATTGATATTTATGTCCAATATGTTTTTTGGGGATGGACGGCCCCTCGCATATTTGATCCCAATTTTTAATACCATATTCGTATTCTACTCCCCAATACCTTTCATTTGATACCCATATTGTTCCTATTGGTCCACTTTTGATATTAGGTGGTGTTTTTGGGGTGACGGGGGAGGGTCCGTCCCCTACCAATATCAAAAAAACTAAAAAGCCTTTCCCCTCCTTCCTGACCATATTCGTAATCTACTCCCGAATACCTTTCATTTGAGTCCCATATTGTGATTATCGTCCAATAAACCTATTTTAAGGTGTTTTGGGGTCGGGGCGGCCCGCCAGCTACTTGATCCCATTTTTCAATACCATATTCGTATTCTACTCCCCAATACCTTTCATTTGATACCCATATTGTTCCTATTGGTCCACTTTTGATATTAGGTGGTGTTTTTGGGGTGACGGGGGAGGATCCGTCCCCTACCAATATCAAAAAAACTAAAAAGCCTTTCCCCTTCTTCCTGACCATATTCGTAATCTACTCCCGAATACCTTTCATTTGAGTCCCATGTTGTGATTATCGTCCAATAAACCTATTTTAAGGGGTTTTGGGGTCGGGGCGGCTCCCAAGCTACTTGGATCCAACTTTTAAAATGAAATACGTAGTCTACTCCTGAATACCTTTCATTTGATACCCATATTGTTCCTATTGGTCCACTTTTGATATTACGTGGTGTTTTTGGGGTAAAGGGGGAAGGTCCGCCCCCTTCCAATATCAAAAAAACTAAAAAGCCTTTCCCCTCCTTCCTCACCATTTTCGTAATCTACTCCCGAATACCTTTCATTCGAGTCCCATATTGTGGTTATCGTCCGATAAACCTATTTTAAGGAGTTTTTGGGTCGGGGCGGCCCCCCAACTACTTGAATCCAACTTTTAATATAAAATTTGTAGTCTACTCCTGAATACCTTTTATTTGAGTCCCATATTGTCCCGATCGGTTCAATTTTATTTTGGGGTCGCACTTTTAGGGTAAGGGGGAGGGTCCGCCCCCTCCCAATATCAATAAATTATATAGCCTATATATACGGAACAAACAAATTGACAAACCCACAAACAAACACACAAGCAAGCAAACACAAGCACTTTCTCTCTGTTACAACTTTCATCGTATTTATTTCCCCTTGTCCACATTGTACCCCCAAAAAACGGCAACTCTGGTCATGTTACAGAACAAAAAAACGAACGAGGTAGAAAAATGTCGCGTGTGTCGAATGCTTTTACATAAATTTGAACATATTCACATTTTATGTCCAGAGTGAGAGCTAAAAAAACGGAAATAAAAAAAAAAACACACAATTGCAGAATAATCAAGACATGCTAGAGTTTCATTGTTTTTGTGTTAATTTCGTAGAGTAGCATAACAGTGAAGGATTCCGCTAGGACTCATGTGCCATTGCCATTGGTGTGCTGATGTTGGGAAAATAAACTTTGAAAAGTTTTATCTCAAACTCTTAACGATAAAGTGTTAATTACAGTTATTTATTTAACGAGCCAGCAGTGGGTTCGTATATGGTATATGCTTTTTGTACGACTTTTGTATGGCGTAGAGTGAGTCTAAGGGCCTGTGTGTTAACAAAATTTCATTTGGATAATTTTGTTAAATCGCATAAGCGATTGTTTAACGGCTGTATGCCGCCTCGTATAATTTTCAATCTAATTAAATTTTAATGTGTGAACAATTTTTGTTGCAAAGTACAGGGAGAAAATCTTGAAAATGTTTACTCGTGATTGGGACCATGCGGGAGGACCAATTAATTTTTCTCTCATTTATAATGAATTTAGAGGTCCTTATCTTGCCCTCATTGTTTTTTCTTGTTTTGGTTTTCCTTTCTTTTTGGCAGGAAATTATTTGAGTTTTCTGTTTTAATTTATTTAAAAAAAAATTTGTTTCTTATTCCTTTTCCTACTTAAAAGAGAATCCGAAAATATGGTAAAATGCTCTTCCTTAATTAATTCTCAAGGTTGTGTTCATTTTTCATTAACTCCTCTCGCCGGCGCTGATGTAAAAAACCAGAAACTCGAAAAAGGTTGTTTGTCTTTGGGTGGAAATAATTAATTAAGGACAATTAACTTTCTTGGGGGGAAACTGCACTTAATTCACAAAATATTAGAGCATTATAGGTTAAGAACAAGCTGCTCAAAATTTTTGATGGAGGCAGGGTTAATGCAACATTGACTTAAGATTCATCAATTTTGTTATACTACACATTGAGAATGAAATGCGAATGGGTCGAGAAGATAATTCAAATGACAATAAGAAAGAAAGCACATTGTGATTTTACAGCGTAGCTGACACGAAATGTTACCAAGTAGGCTAGGTTAGGTAAGAGTGGCAGTCCTTTACAGACTCACTCACTCTCACTCATTTTAAGTCCATTGTGATACCACAGTAGCGACAGACCAAGGCTTCTGGCGAGAATCGAACCCACGATCCCTGCACTGGTAATCCAAGCACGCTACCAACTCGGCTACTTAAGAGGGTCGCAAATGGTTATTTCGATGTTTTGCAAATGGAATGACGTATTGAATATACCCCAGTCCTTTGGTGGTGGTTTATAAAAATGTGGTCGTTTTACATGGTGCAGCGCCCAAGTGTTACCAAGTAAAACGACGCCGAACGGCGTGCCTCAGAGCGACACCTCTTTGGGGAGAAGTTTTTACATGGCAAAGTATCTCACAGATGTCGCCAGCATTAGGAGGGGATAACCACCGCGGAGAAATTTTCTGATGATCTCGCCTGAGGCGTTCAGCGTCATAGGCGGACATGCTAACCTCTGCGTTAAGCACCAAAAATTAAAGCTTCAAGGAACCGTACAACGATGATCGAGAGACCGGTTTACATGGGAGCTATATCGGGTTATAGACTGATTTGGACCGTATTTGGCACAGTTGTTGGAAGTCGTAACAGAACATCACAAGCAAAATTTCAGCCAATTCGGACAAAAATTTCGGCTTGTAAGGGTTCAAGGAAACAAACCGGGAGATTGATTTATTTGGGTGCTATATCAGGTTATGGACTTATTGGGACCGTATTTGGCGCAGTTGTTTGTTGAAAGTCGTAACAGAACACTAGGTGCAAAATTTAAGCCAAATCGGACACAAATTGCGGCTTCTAGGGGCTCAAGAAGTCAAATCGGGAGATCGGTTTATATGGGAGCTATATCAGGTTTTTGATCGATAAAGACCGCGCTTCGCACAGTTGTTGAAAATGATAGGAGAACACTACTTGCAAAATTTCAGCCAAATTGGTTGAGAATTGAGGCTTTCAAGGGCTCAAGAAGTCAAATCGGGAGATGGGTTTATATGGGAGCTATATCATGTTATAGAAGGATTTGGACCGTTGTTGGCATAGTTGTTGGAAGTCGTAACAGAATACTATGTGCAAAATTTCAGTCAAACCGGATGAAAATTGAGGCTTACAGTGGCTCAAGAAATCAAACCGGGAGATCGATTTCTCTGGGAGCTATTTCAAGTTATAGACTGATTTGGAGCTATATCAGGTTATAGACCGATTCGGATCGTACAATACACAGTTGTTGAAAGTCGTAACAGAACAACGCATGCAAAATTTCAGCCAAATCGTACAAAAATTGCGGCTTCTAGGGGCTCAAGAAGTCAAATCTGGAGATCAGTTTGTGTGGGAGCCAGAAACGTAGCCAGGAGGTGGGGCCATTTTTTCTAAACTAATTTTAACGATATTTTTTCTATAGACGAAATTTCAGCGTAATATTTTTACAAACAATAATTCATAAAAATTTTTCTTAAAGACAAAATATTAACAATTCAGC
Source organism: Stomoxys calcitrans (assembly GCF_963082655.1). NCBI lineage: Eukaryota > Metazoa > Arthropoda > Insecta > Diptera > Muscidae > Stomoxys > Stomoxys calcitrans. The sequence goes on from NC_081553.1 coordinate 57,090,795, forward strand.
GTAACATTCTTTCCGTCGCGGGCAGGACCGCCCTCGATGTTATTTTTTAAAGACAAAATTTCCTTACATTTTTTCTTACAGAAAAAACTTCAATAAATATTTTTCTAAAGACTTCATTTCAATGAGTTTTTTTCTAAAGACTATGTTTCAGAGAAAATATTCTAAAGATCAAATTTTGCATAGCCTACCTCGAAATTTTTCTATTGGGTTGCCCAAAAAGTAATTGCGGATTTTTTAAAAGAAAGTAAATGCATTTTTAATAAAACTTGGAATGAACTTTAATCAAATATACTTTTTTACACTTTTTCTCTAAAGCAAGCTAAAAGTAACAGCTGATAACTGACAGAAGAAAGAATGCAATTACAGAGTCACAAGCTGTGAAAAAATTTGTCAACCCAATATAAAGCCAATTTTTTTTTGTGCCTGCTCAATGCATTTTTCGACACAACATTTCACTGAAACATTTTAAAAGTGTGTTTATTGAGCTTTCTGTCCCAAATAAAAACCAAAGCAAATTGAAAACCACAAAATAAAATTTTAAATTAATTTTTTTCGAAGTAAAGATAAAACTTGAAATTAAATTTTTTTCTAAAGGCAAAATTTCAATGAAATATTGTCAAAAGGTCAAATGTTGCATTTTCGAAATTATTTTTTTCAAAAGAAAGATGTCGATAAATTTCAATAAATTTTTTTCATACAAAAAAAATTTCCTTAAATATTTTCAATAAATATTTTTTTAAACAAAAATTTAACCCGTTACGCTTGGCCATCGATTCCCTTGTCCAATTTGGATGAAATTTCATATATTCATAATTTAGAAAGACATAATGAAAATGTTTCACAAAAAATTTTGTTAATATTTCCTAAACCAATCTCACTCCTAAGAATTTTTAGAAAATTTTTTGTTGGATATTTTTGGATGTAAATAATTGCCTGCTTTCGAAAATCCAGTTTCCTCCAAAACATGACCTAATATCATGGGAAAATTTGTTTCTAACTAGTTATAGTCGTCCACTTAATGCCAATCCAAATTTCATTAGGATACCTGCTTCCTACCTTGAGCTGGGCCAAGTGGCAGAAAAATGTCAAAAAGCCTAACACAACTCACTGCACCAAATTTCGATGAAATCGGAGAATAAATGCGCCTTTTATGGCCCCAAAACCTTATATCGAGAGATCGGTCTATATGGCAGCTATATTCAAATCTGAACCGATCTGGGGCAAATTGAAGAAGGATGTCGAAGGGCCTAACACAACTCACTGTCCCAAATTTCAACAAAATCGGATGATAAATGCGCCTTTTATGGGCCCAAAACCTTATATCGAGAGATCGGTCTATATGTCAGCCATATTCAAATCTGAACCGATCTTGGCCAAATTTCAGAAAGATGTTTAAGGGCCTAATACAACTCATTGTCCCGAATTACGGCAAAATCAAATAATAAAAGTGGCTTTTATGGGCCTAAGACTCTAAATCAGCGGATCGGCAGCTATATCCAAATCTGGACCGATCCAGGCCAAATTGAAGAAGGATGTCTAGTGGCCTAACACAACTCACTGTCCCAAATTTCGGCGACATCGGACAATAAATGCGCCTTTTATGGGCCCAAAACCCTAAATCGGAGGATCGGTATATATGGCAGCTATATCCAAATCTAGACCGATTTGAGCCAAATCGAAGAAAGATGGCGAAGGGCCTAACAAAACTCACTGTCCCAAATTTCAGCAAAATCGGATTATAAATGTGGCTTTTATGGGTGTAAGACCCTAAATCAGCGGATCGGTCTAAATGGCAGCTATATCCGAATCTGGGCCGATCTGAGCCAAATTGAAGAAGGATGTCGAAGGGCTTAACATAACTCACTGTCCCAAATTTCAGCAAAATCGGATAATAATGTGGCTTTTATAGGCCTAAGACCTTAAATCGGCGGATCGGTCTATATGGCAGCTATATCCGAATCTGGACCGATCTGAGCCAAATTGAAGAAGGATGTCGAAGGGCTTAACATAACTCACTGTCCCAAGTTTCAGCAAAATCGGATAATAAATGTGGCTTTTATGGGCCTAAGACCCTAAATCGGCGGATCGGTCTATATGGCAGCTATACCCAAATCTGAACCGATTTAGACCAAATTGAAGAAAGATGTCAAGGGTCGTAACACAACTCACTGTCCCAAATCTCATCAAAATCGGATAATAAATGTGGCTTTTATGGGCCTAAGACCCTAAATCGGCGGATCGGTCTATATGACAGCTATATCCAAATCTGGACCGATTGAGACCAAATTGAGGAACGATGTCGAAGGGCCTAACACAACTCACTCTCCCAAATTTCAGCAAAATCGGATAATAAATGTGGCTTTTATGGGCCTAAGACCCTAAATCGGCGGATCGCTCTATATGGGGGTTATATCAAGATATGGTCCGATATGGCCCATCTTCGAACTTAACCTGCTTAAGGACAAAAAAAAAGAATCTGTGCAAACTTTCACCTCGATATCTCAATTTTTGAAGACCGTAGCGTGATTTCAACAGACAGGCGGACAGACGGACGGACATGCCTAGATCGTCTTTGACTTTTACGCTGATCAAGAATATATATACTTTATAGGGTCTAGATATTTCGATGTATTGCAAACGGAATGACGTTGGTGGGTATAAAAATCATAACATCTTTAGTAATATTTTTTGGAATGTAAGGAAATTAACTTTCAGAAAATGAAAGGATTGTGCCATAGTTAAATACATAAACTTTGATAAAGTAAAAATTCCTTAATTTTTAGTAAGTTTTTATTTGTGTGTAGACATAGATCTAACTTTTGAGGAATATATGCCTCATATAAACTAACCACTAGGTTAGCATTCCAAAACTATGTGGACTAATCTAGATTTGAAGAGGTCTACCGCTTTGCTGTCATTGGCTAGAACAGACGTCTCAGTCATTGTGTCCGTTATGGCAGGTCACTGTCTAATCGGAAAACATGCTGACAGACTGAAGGTTGCCAGCAATGACTCTTGCAGAAGCTGTGAGGACATCGAAAAAGAATAGACTATAGAACACCTTATGTGTGTGTGTCCCGCAATAGCAGTCAGAAGGAGTTTCACTTTAAGTTCTCATTTCTTTGAGAACCTTTCTGATTTGGCGGATGTGTACATTCGCAAGTTAATGGGCTTTTTAAAGCGATCTGGATGATTCAACGGTAGCAACTAGAAGACATATGCCTTCTTCTGTTCCTGTGGTATGACAATGGACGAAAACGCCTAAGAGGGTGTGTTCCACTTAAAGCTATTTTAACCTAACCACAAGGTTTGGCGTATTCATAAGTTTCAGACAGATCTATGGTAGTGGACTATATGTGCGCATCGGCTTGCCACGGTCAAGCTTAATGCCATTTTTACTTTGCCCAAACAATAATAAAAGTATTTTTCAATCCATTTACATAAATTTTAATTAAAAACCTCAATTTGTACTTTCACCTGCTTGCAATATATAAATTAATGTTTCACATTTGTTCTATATTCCAACTTACATCTTTCCAGGGTCCCCAGAAACACCAAGTTTTTAGTTGATTAAGATTTACACAAAAAACACAGAAATTGCTTTTAGTTTTAATTAACACTAAACCACTTAATATTTAATGGCTTTGATATATTATTTTGTATTTAATGTAAACACCAACACTACTTCACAAATTTAAGTTTATATTTCTTATATAGAATAACTTTGCTTTAAATATAAGTACATTTACAACCTAAACGGAATTTTTGTTTTTACACATTTTTTATATTAAATTTTTAATATTTTGTAGGACTACTGAGTAAGTAATTAATTTTTACATATTAAAAATTTGAAAATATATAGATATCAAGCCGATATGAATTTTTGTCAACACAATTTTTCAGGCTACATAAATTTTTCTTCAGTTTCTTTTATATATGCAACAAAAAAAAATTCACTGTTTTACTCATCCGTCGGATTTGAGTGTATTCAGCCATGAACTAACTGCTAGAGGAAGCGCGCCAAATATGAAATGCAATTACATTCTTTTTATTTCAAAGCATATATTTTTTTATATTTTTTACAAACAATTTGAATTCATAGAATTTTTATGCTGTATCGGAGAAAATTTTCTTTGATTTTATTTTTAGCATTTTTTCTATATTATACACATTTGTATATCTATTTCTTTTTTTTTTATTATAGATGGGTAGGTATATTTTTAAATTGTCACAATTCATCCGTTAATAATTTTGGCGTTAGCATTGCTGTGTCATTCGCCTAAAGTTATCAAAACCGTACAACATGAAAGCTTAATGTTGACTAAACATGCCACAGTTTGCTTCAAATTTACCTTTTTACACTTACGGACAACAGAGCCCAAGCCAAGTCGTATGTATAACACACACACACACATGTAGACAATAACGCAACACATTCGCATTCGCATGGCTGTGTGGTGCTCTTGCAACATCACACCATTACACAGAGAGGCGACCAACGACAAGTTCAAGCAACGTTAAGCACAAAGTTAATGTAAACCAAAAGCAATACAAACTCCCAGCAGCAACAAGGACCAACGGCAACAAAATCATTCTAAAAGTAAAACATTTTACAGCACCCCAACCCCACACACACACACACACACACACCCAACCCCCTTCGCCCTACCCATAGATGCTAGGCTATACGCAAAGCTGTTGCTCCCTTTGGCATGCTGCTGCTGCCAACAAACATAAATCTTGGCACCCATGTACTCGTGAACGATAACACCACAAAACTCTCAAAGACAACTTATTTCACATTGTACGCCATAAGGTATGCAACAATTTTTTTATTACTCTGGTTTGTTTGATATTTGCCATTGTTCGGACTACAACACAATACCCACCCACCCACATAAGGGCCACCCAAAAAAAAACAACAAATAATCTCAGTTATGATGGCTCTCATTCATTCTCAATAACAAAGTTGCAATTGTTTAGTAACATACGCGAAATAACTGCGCTGCGCATAAAGAGATTGAGAGAGAGAGAGAGAGAAACGAAAGCTTTGCTCTCACCCATGCTAATCAATGGCAACATATGAAACACACACCTGTTGTTGCTTGCTATGGCGAATACGAAAATACCATAACAAGTCTTTGACTGCGCTACGAACTCATACCAATGCATGGCAAATGTAGTTCAGTGGTTTAGTGTGCCTTGGTTCGGTCACATGTATGACAGCAACCAAATAAAGTGAATCTTTTTGCCTTCTTCATTTAAAGGGGTATGCTTGAAATAATGGCGGGATTTTTTTTTTCATATCGTTTTTTAAATTTCACGATCAAACCAATAGTAAAACAAAAAAATATGTCGCAAGTAAAAGCGTGCTAAGTTCGTCCGGGCCTTATCTTAAAAAACCCTCCACCGTGGGCGGCGTTAGTCAAGTTTTTGCCGGTTTTCTGAATCAAGGCAAACGAAGGATGATGGTTAAGAATAGCTATGCTATTGGAGGGGTATCCGGTTATGGTTCGATTCAAACCTTACTTGTGTAAGAATTGCGCTCTATTGGGGCTCAAGAAGTAAATTAGGGAAATTGATTTATATGGCAGCTATATTAGGTTATGGACCGATTTGGACCATACTTGGCACATTTGTTTAATGCATGGAAAAAGTCGTTGTACAAAACATCAGCCAAATCGAATTAGAATTACGGTCTCTAGAGTCTCAAGTAATACAATGGGTAGATTGGTTCATATGGGAGCTATATCCAAACGTGGACCAATGTGACCCATTTACAATCCCAACCGATCTCCACTAAATAGAAGTATTTGTGCAAAATTTAAAGCGCCTAGCTTTACTCCTTCGAAAGTTTGCGTGTTTAAGATAGAAAGACATGCAGACAGGCAGACAGACAGACAGACAAACAGGCAGACAGACAGACAGGCAGACAGACAGGCAGACAGACAGGCAGACAGACAGGCAGACAGACAGGCAAACAGGCAGGCAGAGAGACAGGCAGACGGACGGTCGGACTGACACGGCTAGATCGACCTAAAATGTCTTGGCGATCAGAAATATAAATACATTATGGAGTCTTAGACCACTATTTCGATAAGCTACAAGCGGAATAACGAAGTTGGTATATCCCCATAACATGGTAGAGGGTATAACAAGAAAATGCGTGTTAAATTAAGTTGGGTCGAATCTTGAAAAGCCACCAGCATGGATCCAGGCAAAAATTTTTACATACCACGGTTAGGTTGGGTAAAAATGGCAGTCCTTTACAGACTCACTTAGACAATTTTAGATCCATTGTGGTACCACAGTAGCGACAGACCAAGGCTTTTGGCGGGAATCGAACCCACGACCCCTGCACTGGCAATTCAAGCATTCTATCAACTCGGCTACGGGGACGCGTTTTCTTCGGAAAATACCATAGATATCGAAAAAATCGATTTTTTCGAGATCGACAAATCTTAAGTTGAAACTGTTATAATTCCTCCTTGAAACTGCCATAACTCCTTCAATAGTTCGAACTTCGAGGATTTTAAAGCACTTGTAAACTAAGCACGCAATAGGCAATCATGTCGTGTGCAAATCTTTTCAAAAATCATAAGGATGGAAAGGCAATCACAAAGTCAGGCTAAATATACCAAAACCATTGCATTTTCTTCGAAAAATACCATAGATATAAAAAAATCGATTTTCCAAGATTTTAAAACATTTATGAACATAACACGCAATAGATAATCATCGTGTGCAAATCTTTTCGATAATCGGACTTTAAATTTTTTTTTTTTAGTTTTCGATGTAGGCTATAGCCCATGAAAAATTTAAATTTTTCGAACACCCACAATTTTTTCAGATGATAATAAGTATGGAAAGGCAATTACAAAGTCATACCAAACAAACCAAAAAACATTACGTTTTCTTCGAAAAATACCATAAATATCGAAAAAAATCGATTTTTTCGAGATCGAAAAATCTCAAGTTGAAACTGTTATAATTCCTCCTTGACACTGCCCTAACTCCTTTCATAGATAGAATTTCTAAGATTTTAAAGCATTTATAAACTAAGCACGCAATAGATAATCATATCGTACGCAAATCTTTTCTATAATCGGGCTTTGAACTTTTTGTTCATTTTTCGAAGAAGGCTATAGCCCATGAAAAAATTAAATTTTTCGAACACCCAAAATTTTTTCAGGTGGTAATAAGGATGGAAAGGCAATTACAAAGTCACGCGAAATAAATTGCGTTTTCTTCGGAAAATACCATAGATATCGAAAAAATCGATTTTTTCGAGAACGAAAAAAAAAAGTTGAAACTGTTATAATTCCTCCTTGAAACTGCAAAACTAGTTCCATAGATCGAATTTCCAAGATTTTGAAGCATTTATGAACTAAGCACGCAATAGGTAATCATATCGTGTGCAAATATTTTCGATAATCGGACTTCGAATTTTTTGTTCATTTTTCGAAGAAGGCTATAGCCCATGAAAAATTTAAATTTTTCGAACACCCAAAATTTTTTCAGGTGGTAATAAGGATGGAAAGGCAATTACAAAGACATGCTAAGTAAACCGAATACATTGAGTTTTCTTCGAAAAATACCATAGATATCAAAAAAAAAATCGATTTATTTTAGATCGAAAAATCTCTAGTTGAAACTGTTATAATTCCTCCTTGAAACTGCCACAACTCCTTCAATAGTTCGAATTTCCAAGATTTTGAAGCATTTATGAACTAAGCACGCAATAGATAATCATATCGTGCGCAAATCTTTTCGATAATCGGACTTTGAACTTTTTGTTCATTTTTCGGAGAAAAATGAAAAAATTAAATTTTTCGAACACCCAAAATTTTTTCAGGTGGTCATAGGGATGGAAAGGCAATTAAAAAGTCATGCTAAATAAACCGAATACATTGATTTTTCTTCGAAAAATACCATAGATATCGAAAAAAATCGATTTTTTTTAGATCGAAAAATCTCTAGTTGAAACTGTTATAATTCCTCCTTGAAACTGCCACAACTCCTTCAATAGTTCGAATTTCCAAGATTTTGAAGCATTTATGAACTAAGCACGCAATAGGTAATCATATCGTGCGCAAATCTTTTCGATAATCGGACTTTGAACTTTTTGTTCATTTTTCGAAGAAGGCTATAGCCCATGAAAAAATTAATTTTTTCGAACACCCAAAATTTTTTCAGGTGGTAATAAGGATGGAAAGGCAATTACAAAGACATGCTAAGTAAACCGAATACACTGAGTTTTCTTCGGAAAATACCATAGATATCGAAAAAAATCGATTTTTTTTTAGATCGAAAAATCTCAAGTTGAAACTGTTATAATTCCTCCTTGAAACTGCCACAACTCCTTCAATAGTTCGAATTTCCAAGATTTTGAAGCATTTATGAACTAAGCACGCAATAGATAATCATATCGTGGGCAAATCTTCGATAATCGGACTTTGAACTTTTTGTTCATTTTTCGAAGAAGGCTATAGCCCACGAAAAAATTAAATTTTTCGAACACCCAAAATTTTTTCAGGTGGTAATAAGGATGGAAAGGCAATTACAAAGTCACGCGAAATAAACTGAAAACGTTGCGTTTTCTTCGGAAAATACCATAGATATCGAAAAAAATCGATTTTTTCGAGATCGAAAAAACTCAAGTTGAAACTGTTATAATTACTCCTTTAAACTGACATAACTCCTTCAATAGTTCGAATTTCCAAGATTTTGAAGCATTTATGAACTAAGCACGCAATAGGTAATCATATCGTGTGCAAATCTTTTCGAAAATCGGACTTTGATTTTTTTTTCATTTTTCGAAGAAGGCTATAGCCCATGAAAAAATTAAATTTTTCGAACACCCAAAATTTTTTCAGGTGGTAGTAAGGATGGAAAGGCAATTACAAAGTCACGCGAAATAAACTGAAAACATTGCGTTTTCTTCGGAAAATACCATAGATATCGAAAAAAATTGATTTTTTCAAGATCGAAAATTTCAAGTTGAAACTGTTATAATTCCCCCTTGAAACTGCCATAACTCCTTCCATAGATCGAATTTCTAAGATTTTAAAGCATTTATGAACTAAGCACGCAATAGGAAATCATATCCTGTGCAAATCTTTTCGAAAATCGGACTTTGTCACGCGAAATAAACTGAAAACATTGCGTTTTCTTCGGAAAATACCATAGATATCGAAAAAATCGATTTTTTTAGATCGAAAAATCTCTAGTTGAAACTGTTATAATTCCTCCTTGAAACTGCCACAATTCCTTCAATAGTTCGAATTTCCAAGATTTTGAAGCATTTATGAACTAAGCACGCAATAGATAATCATATCGTGCGCAAATCTTTTCGATAATCGGACTTTGAACTTTTTGTTCATTTTTCAAAGAAGGCTATAGCCCATGAAAAAATTAAATTTTTCGAACACCCAAAATTTTTTCAGGTGGTAGTAAGGATGGAAAGGCAATTACAAAGTCACGCGAAATAAACTGAAAACATTGCGTTTTCTTCGGAAAATACCATAGATATCGAAAAAAATCGATTTTTTCGAGAACGAAAAACTCAAGTTGAAACTGTTATAATTCCTCCTTGAAACTGCCATAACTCCTTCCATAGATCGAATTTCTAAGATTGTAAAGCATTTATGAACTAAGCACGCAATAGGTATTCATATCGTGTGCAAATCTTTTCGATAATCGGAATTTGAATTTTTTGTTCATTTTTCGGAGAAGGCTATAGCCCATAAAAAATTTTAATTTTTCGAAAACCCAAAATTTTTTCAGGTGGTAATAAGGATGGAAAGGCATCTAAAAAGTCATGCTAAATAAACCATAAGCATTGCGTTTTCTTCGAAAAATAGCATAGGTATCGGAAAAAAACGATTTTTTCCAGATCGAAAATTTCAAGTTGAAACTGTTATAATACCTCCTTGAAACTGCCATAACTCCTTCCATAGATCGAATTTCTAAGATTTTAAAGCATTTATGAACTAAGCACGCAATAGGTAAACATATCGTGTGCAAATCTTTTCGAAAATCGGACTTTGATTTTTTTTTCATTTTTCGAAGAAGGCTATAGCCTATTAAAAATTTAAATTTTTCGAACACCCAAAATATTTTCAGGTGGTAATAAGGATGAAAAGGCATCTAAAAAGTCATGCTAAATAAACCATAAGCATTGCGTTTTCTTCGGAAAATACCATAGATATCGAAAAAAATCGATTTTTTCGAGAACGAAAAACTCAAGTTGAAACTGTTATAATTCCTCCTTGAAACTGCCATAACTCCTTCCATAGATCGAATTTCTAAGATTGTAAAGCATTTATGAACTAAGCACGCAATAGGTATTCATAGCGTGTGCAAATATTTTCAATAATCGGACTTCGAATTTTTTGTTCATTTTTCGAAGAAGGCTATAGCCCATGAAAAATTAAATTTTTCGAACACCCAAAATTTTTTCAGGTGGTAGTAAGGATGGAAAGGCAATTACAAAGACATGCTAAGTAAACCGAATACATTGAGTTTTCTTCAAAAAATACCATAGATATCGAAAAAAATCGATTTTTTCAAGATCGAAAATTTCAAGTTGAAACTGTTATAATTCCCCCTTGAAACTGCCATAACTCCTTCCATAGATCGAATTTCTAAGATTTTAAAGCATTTATGAACTAAGCACGCAATAGGAAATCATATCGTGTGCAAATCTTTTCGAAAATCGGACTTTGAATTATTTTTTCATTTTTCGAAGAAGGCTATAGCCCATGAAAAATTTAAATTTTTCGAACACCCAAAATTTTTTCAGGTGGTAATAAGGATGGAAAGGCAATTACAAAGACATGTTAAGTAAACCGAATACATTGAGTTTTCTTCAAAAAATACCATAGATATCGAAAAAAATCGATTTTTTTTAGATCGAAAAATCTCTAGTTGAAACTGTTATAATTCCTCCTTGAAACTGCCACAACTCCTTCAATAGTTCGAATTTCCAAGATTTTGAAGCATTTATGAACTAAGCACACAATAGGTAATCATATCGTGTGCAAATCTTTCCGAATGTCGGACTTTGAATTTTTTGTTAATTTTTCGAAGAAGGTTATAGCCCATAAAAAATTAAATTTTTCGAACACCCAAAATATTTTCAGATGGTAATAAGGATGGAAAGGCAATTACAAAGTCATGCTAAATAAACCATAAGCATTGCGTTTTCTTCGGAAAATACCATAGATATCGAAAAAAATCGATTTTTTCGAGAACGAAAAACTCAAGTTGAAACTGTTATAATTCCCCCTTGAAACTGCCATAACTCCTTCCATAGATCGAATTTCTAAGATTTTAAAGCATTTATGAACTAAGCACACAATAGGTAATCATATCGTGTGCAAATCTTTTCGATAATCGGACTTTGAATTTTTTGTTCATTTTTCGAAGAAGGCTATAGCCCATGAAAAATTAAAATTTTTCGAACACCCAAAATTTTTTCAGGTGGTAATAAGGATGGAAAGGCAATTACAAAGTCACGCGAAATAAACTGAAAACATTGCGATTTCTTCGGAAAATACCATAGATATCGAAAAAAATCGATTTTTTCGAGATCGAAAAAACTCAAGTTGAAACTGTTATAATTACTCCTTTAAACTGACATAACTCCTTCAATAGTTCGAATTTCCAAGATTTTAAAGCATTTATAAACTAAGCACGCAATAGATAATCATATCGTGTGCAAATCTTTTCGATAATCGGACTTTGAAATTTTTGTTCATTTTTCGAAGAAGGCTATAGCCTATGAAAAAATTAAATTTTTCGAACACCCAAAATTTTTTCAGGTGGTAATAAGGATGGAAAGGCAATTACAAAGTCACGCGAAATAAACTGAAAACATTGCGTTTTCTTCGGAAAATACCATAGATATCGAAAAAAATCGATTTTTTCGAGATCGAAAAAACTCAAGTTGAAACTGTTATAATTACTCCTTTAAACTGACATAACTCCTTCAATAGTTCGAATTTCCAAGATTTTGAAGCATTTATGAACTAAGCACGCAATAGGTAATCATATCGTGTGCAAATCTTTTCGAAAATCGGACTTTGATTTTTTTTTCATTTTTCGAAGAAGGCTATAGCCCATGAAAAAATTAAATTTTTCGAACACCCAAAATTTTTTCAGGTGGTAGTAAGGATGGAAAGGCAATTACAAAGTCACGCGAAATAAACTGAAAACATTGCGTTTTCTTCGGAAAATACCATAGATATCGAAAAAAATTGATTTTTTCAAGATCGAAAATTTCAAGTTGAAACTGTTATAATTCCCCCTTGAAACTGCCATAACTCCTTCCATAGATCGAATTTCTAAGATTTTAAAGCATTTATGAACTAAGCACGCAATAGGAAATCATATCCTGTGCAAATCTTTTCGAAAATCGGACTTTGTCACGCGAAATAAACTGAAAACATTGCGTTTTCTTCGGAAAATACCATAGATATCGAAAAAATCGATTTTTTTAGATCGAAAAATCTCTAGTTGAAACTGTTATAATTCCTCCTTAAAACTGCCACAATTCCTTCAATAGTTCGAATTTCCAAGATTTTGAAGCATTTATGAACTAAGCACGCAATAGATAATCATATCGTGCGCAAATCTTTTCGATAATCGGACTTTGAACTTTTTGTTCATTTTTCAAAGAAGGCTATAGCCCATGAAAAAATTAAATTTTTCGAACACCCAAAATTTTTTCAGGTGGTAGTAAGGATGGAAAGGCAATTACAAAGTCACGCGAAATAAACTGAAAACATTGCGTTTTCTTCGGAAAATACCATAGATATCGAAAAAAATCGATTTTTTCGAGAACGAAAAACTCAAGTTGAAACTGTTATAATTCCTCCTTGAAACTGCCATAACTCCTTCCATAGATCGAATTTCTAAGATTGTAAAGCATTTATGAACTAAGCACGCAATAGGTATTCATATCGTGTGCAAATCTTTTCGATAATCGGAATTTGAATTTTTTGTTCATTTTTCGGAGAAGGCTATAGCCCATAAAAAATTTTAATTTTTCGAAAACCCAAAATTTTTTCAGGTGGTAATAAGGATGGAAAGGCATCTAAAAAGTCATGCTAAATAAACCATAAGCATTGCGTTTTCTTCGAAAAATAGCATAGGTATCGGAAAAAAACGATTTTTTCCAGATCGAAAATTTCAAGTTGAAACTGTTATAATACCTCCTTGAAACTGCCATAACTCCTTCCATAGATCGAATTTCTAAGATTTTAAAGCATTTATGAACTAAGCACGCAATAGGTAAACATATCGTGTGCAAATCTTTTCGAAAATCGGACTTTGATTTTTTTTTCATTTTTCGAAGAAGGCTATAGCCTATTAAAAATTTAAATTTTTCGAACACCCAAAATATTTTCAGGTGGTAATAAGGATGAAAAGGCATCTAAAAAGTCATGCTAAATAAACCATAAGCATTGCGTTTTCTTCGGAAAATACCATAGATATCGAAAAAAATCGATTTTTTCGAGAACGAAAAACTCAAGTTGAAACTGTTATAATTCCTCCTTGAAACTGCCATAACTCCTTCCATAGATCGAATTTCTAAGATTGTAAAGCATTTATGAACTAAGCACGCAATAGGTATTCATAGCGTGTGCAAATATTTTCAATAATCGGACTTTGAATTTTTTGTTCATTTTTCGAAGAAGGCTATAGCCCATGAAAAATTAAATTTTTCGAACACCCAAAATTTTTTCAGGTGGTAGTAAGGATGGAAAGGCAATTACAAAGACATGCTAAGTAAACCGAATACATTGAGTTTTCTTCAAAAAATACCATAGATATCGAAAAAAATCGATTTTTTCAAGATCGAAAATTTCAAGTTGAAACTGTTATAATTCCCCCTTGAAACTGCCATAACTCCTTCCATAGATCGAATTTCTAAGATTTTAAAGCATTTATGAACTAAGCACGCAATAGGAAATCATATCGTGTGCAAATCTTTTCGAAAATCGGACTTTGAATTATTTTTTCATTTTTCGAAGAAGGCTATAGCCCATGAAAAATTTAAATTTTTCGAACACCCAAAATTTTTTCAGGTGGTAATAAGGATGGAAAGGCAATTACAAAGACATGTTAAGTAAACCGAATACATTGAGTTTTCTTCAAAAAATACCATAGATATCGAAAAAAATCGATTTTTTTTAGATCGAAAAATCTCTAGTTGAAACTGTTATAATTCCTCCTTGAAACTGCCACAACTCCTTCAATAGTTCGAATTTCCAAGATTTTGAAGCATTTATGAACTAAGCACGCAATAGGTAATCATATCGTGTGCAAATATTTTCGGTAATCGGACTTTGAATTTTTTGTTCATTTTTCGAAGAAGGCTATAGCCCATAAAATATTTTAATTTTTCGAAAACCCAAAATTTTTTCAGGTGGTAATAAGGATGGAAAGGCATCTAAAATGTCATGCTAAATAAACCATAAGCATTCGAAAAATAGCATAGGTATCGGAAAAAAACGATTTTTTCAAGATCGAAAATTTCAAGTTGAAACTGTTATAATTCGCCCTTGGAACTGCCATAACTCCTTCCATAGATCGAATTTCTAAGATTTTAAAGCATTTATGAACTAAGCACACAATAGGTAATCATATCGTGTGCAAATCTTTCCGAAAGTCGGACTTTGAATTTTTTGTTAATTTTTCGAAGAAGGCTATAGCCCATGAAATATTTAAATTTTTCGAACACCCAAAATATTTTCAGATGGTAATAAGGATGGAAAGGCAATTACAAAGTCATGCTAAATAAACCATAAGCATTGCGTTTTCTTCGGAAAATACCATAGATATCGAAAAAAATCGATTTTTTCGAGAACGAAAAACTCAAGTTGAAACTGTTATAATTCCCCCTTGAAACTGCCATAACTCCTTCCATAGATCGAATTTCTAAGATTTTAAAGCATTTATGAACTAAGCACACAATAGGTAATCATATCGTGTGCAAATCTTTCCGAAAGTCGGACTTTGAATTTTTTGTTAGTTTTTCGAAGAAGGCTATAGCCTATTAAAAATTTAAATTTTTCGAACACCCAAAATATTTTCAGGTGGTAATAAGGATGAAAAGGCATCTAAAAAGTCATGCTAAATAAACCATAAGCATTGCGTTTTCTTCGGAAAATACCATAGATATCGAAAAAAATCGATTTTTTCGAGAACGAAAAACTCAAGTTGAAACTGTTATAATTCCTCCTTGAAACTGCCATAACTCCTTCCATAGATTGAATTTCTAAGATTGTAAAGTATTTATGAACTAAGCACGCAATAGGTATTCATAGCGTGTGCAAATATTTTCAATAATCGGACTTCGAATTTTTTGTTCATTTTTCGAAGAAGGCTATATATAGCCCATGAAAAATTAAATTTTTCGAACACCCAAAATTTTTTCAGGTGGTAGTAAGGATGGAAAGGCAATTACAAAGACATGCTAAGTAAACCGAATACATTGAGTTTTCTTCAAAAAATACCATAGATATCGAAAAAAATCGATTTTTTCAAGATCGAAAATTTCAAGTTGAAACTGTTATAATTCCCCCTTGAAACTGCCATAACTCCTTCCATAGATCGAATTTCTAAGATTTTAAAGCATTTATGAACTAAGCACGCAATAGGAAATCATATCGTGTGCAAATCTTTTCGAAAATCGGACTTTGAATTATTTTTTCATTTTTCGAAGAAGGCTATAGCCCATGAAAAATTTAAATTTTTCGAACACCCAAAATTTTTTCAGGTGGTAATAAGGATGGAAAGGCAATTACAAAGACATGTTAAGTAAACCGAATACATTGAGTTTTCTTCAAAAAATACCATAGATATCGAAAAAAATCGATTTTTTTTAGATCGAAAAATCTCTAGTTGAAACTGTTATAATTCCTCCTTGAAACTGCCACAACTCCTTCAATAGTTCGAATTTCCAAGATTTTGAAGCATTTATGAACTAAGCACGCAATAGGTAATCATATCGTGTGCAAATATTTTCGGTAATCGGACTTTGAATTTTTTGTTCATTTTTCGAAGAAGGCTATAGCCCATAAAATATTTTAATTTTTCGAAAACCCAAAATATTTTCAGGTGGTAATAAGGATGGAAAGGCATCTAAAATGTCATGCTAAATAAACCATAAGCATTCGAAAAATAGCATAGGTATCGGAAAAAAACGATTTTTTCCAGATCGAAAATTTCAAGTTGAAACTGTTATAATTCCTCCTTGAAACTGCCATAACTCCTTCCATAGATCGAATTTCTAAGATTTTAAAGCATTTATGAACTAAGCACGCAATAGGTAATCATATCGTGTGCAAATCTTTTCGAAAATCGAACTTTGAATTTTTTGTTCATTTTTCGAAGAAGGCTATAGCCCATGAAAAATTAAAATTTTTCGAACACCCAAAATATTTTCAGATGGTAATAAGGATGGAAAGGCAATTACAAAGTCATGCTAAATAAACCATAAGCATTGCGTTTTCTTCGGAAAATACCATAGATATCGAAAAAAAATCGATTTTTTCGAAAACGAAAAATCTCAAGTTGAAACTGTTATAATTCCTCCTTGAAACTGCCATAACTCCTTCCATAGATCGAATTTCAAAGATTTTAAAGCATTTATGGACTAAGCACGCAATAGGTAATCATATCGTGTGCAAGTCTTTCCGAAAATCGGACTTTGAATTTTTTGTTCATTTTTCGAAGAAGGCTATAGCCCATGAAAAATTTAAATTTTTCGAACACCCAAAATATTTTCAGATGGTAATAAGGATGGAAAGGCAATTACAAAGTCATGCTAAATAAACCATAAGCATTGCGTTTTCTTCGGAAAATACCATAGATATCGAAAAAAATCGATTTTTTCGAGAACGAAAAATCTCAAGTTGAAACTGTTATAATTCCTCCTTGAAACTGCCATAACTCCTTCCATAGATCGAATTTCTAAGATTTTAAAGTATTTATGAACTAAACACGCAATAGGTAATCATATCGTGTGCAAATCTTTTCGATAATCGGAATTTGAATTTTTTGTTCATTTTTCGGAGAAGGTTATAGCCCATAAAAAATTAAATTTTTCGAACACCCAAAATTTTTTCAGGTGGTCCTAGGGATGGAAAGGCAATTACAAAGTCACGCTAAATAAACCGAAAACATTGCGTTTTTTCGAAAAGTAGCATAGGTATCGGAAAAAAACGATTTTTTCAAGATCGAAAATTTCAAGTTGAAACTGTTATAATTCGCCCTTGGAACTGCCATAACTCCTTCCATAGATCGAATTTCTAAGATTTATGAACTAAGCACACAATAGGTAATCATATCGTGTGCAAATATTTTCGATAATCGGACTTTAAATTTTTTGTTCATTTTTCGAAGAAGGGTTATAGCCTATGAAAAATTTTAATTTTTCGAACACCCAAAATTTTTGTAGGTGGTAATAAGGATGGAAAGGCAATTACAAAGTCGCGCGAAATAGAATGAAAACATTGCGTTTTCTTCGAAAAATACCATAGATATCGAAAAAAAATCGATTTTTTCGAGATCGAAAAAACTCAAGTTGAAACTGTTATAATTCCTCCTTGAAACTGCCATAACTCCTTCAATAGTTCGAATTTCCAAGATTTTGAAGCATTTATGAACTAAGCACGCAATAGATAATCATATCGTGCGCAAATCTTTTCGATAATCGAACTTTGAATTTTTTGTTCATTTTTCGAAGAAGGCTATAGCCCATGAAAAATTAAAATTTTTCGAACACCCAAAATATTTTCAGATGGTAATAAGGATGGAAAGGCAATTACAAAGTCATGCTAAATAAACCATAAGCATTGCGTTTTCTTCGGAAAATACCATAGATATCGAAAAAAATCGATTTTTTCGAGAACGAAAAATCTCAAGTTGAAACTGTTATAATTCCTCCTTGAAACTGCCATAACTCCTTCCATAGATCGAATTTCAAAGATTTTAAAGCATTTATGGACTAAGCACACAATAGGTAATCATATCGTGTGCAAATCTTTCCGAAAGTCGGACTTTGAATTTTTTGTTAATTTTTCGAAGAAGGCTATAGCCCATGAAATATTTAAATTTTTCGAACACCTAAAATATTTTCAGATGGTAATAAGGATGGAAAGGCAATTACAAAGTCATGCTAAATAAACCATAAGCATTGCGTTTTCTTCGGAAAATACCATAGATATCGAAAAAAATCGATTTTTCGAGAACGAAAAATCTCAAGTTGAGACTGTTATATTTATTTATTTATTTATTTATTTATTATTATAGTCAATGGAATTCATATCCTTACAGACTAAGATTAAATTCAAAAAATATAAATATATTTACAAAAACTATGTTAGGGGAAAAGCGCAATATAAACTTGACCTAAATACTTCTTTAGATGTGCTAAAATCAATACTTGGCTTCGATTCTTTTTGAAAATTTAAATTAATTCGATTTAAATTTAAAAATGAGCGTGTTAGTGGTCCATTGCGGGCATAATTGCAACGATGAAATTTAATACTAAATAAATCAGTAAATCGTAAACTCCTTACTGGAACAGAAAACGGAACTAAAGCCAACAAATCGGGAGAATCGACACGATTATTAATCAAATCAAAAATAAATAAAGCAGACTGAAATTTTCTACGGCAATCCAAACTCTGTAGTCCCAGTAACAAACATCGCGACCGATATGGTGGATGCTCCAAAGGAAACAAAGGCCTAAGGGCAAATTTAGAAAAAAGTTTTTGAATTCGTTCAATACGACCGATATGCGAAATACAATAAGGATCCCAAATGATGGCGGCATACTCCAACTTTGATCTAACAAAAGTTGTATATAATATCTTGAAAGTGTTAGGATCAGAAAAATCAAAGCAATTTCTCTTAATAAAAGCAAGGACCTTATAAGCATCAGGTATTATATAGTCAATATGTGGAACAAAGGACAAGGAGAAATCAAAAATCACACCCAGGTCGCGAACTGAAGTTGATTTTTTAAGTACACAATTACCAATTTTAAATGAAACTGCCATAACTCCTTCAATAGTTCGAATTTCCAAGATTTTGAAGCATTTATGAACTAAGCACGCAATAGGTAATCATATCGTGTGCAAATATTTTCGATAATCGGACTTTAAATTTTTTGTTCATTTTTCGAAGAAGGCTATAGCCTATAAAAAATTTTAATTTTTCGAACACCCAAAATTTTTGTAGGTGGTAATAGGGATGGAAAGGCAATTACAAAGTCATGCTAAATAAACCGAAAACATTGCGTTTTCTTCGAAAAATACCATAGATATCGAAAAAAATCGATTTTTGTTGAAACTGTTATAATTCCCCCTTGAAACTGCCATAACTCCTTCCATAGATCGAATTTCTAAGATTTTAAAGCATTTATAAACTAAGCACGCAATAGGAAATCATATCGTGTGCAAATCTTTTCGAAAATCGGACTTTGAATTTTTTTTTCATTTTTCGAAGAAGGCTATAGCCCATGAAAAATTTAAATTTTTCGAACACCCAAAATTTTTTCAGGTGGTAGTAAGGATGGAAAGGCAATTACAAAGACATGCTAAGTAAACCGAATACATCGAGTTTTCTTCGAAAAATACCATAGATATCGAAAAAAATCGATTTTTTTTAGATCGAAAAATCTCAAGTTGAAACTGTTATAATTCCTCCTTGAAACTGCCACAACTCCTTCAATAGTTCGAATTTCCAAGATTTTGAAGCATTTATGAACTAAGCACGCAATAGATAATCATATCGTGGGCAAATCTTTTCGATAATCGGACTTTGAACTTTTTGTTCATTTTTCGAAGAAGGCTATAGCCCATGAAAAAATTAAATTTTTCGAACACCCAAAATTTTTTCAGGTGGTAATAAGGATGGAAAGGCAATTACAAAGCCACGCGAAATAAACTGAAAACATTGCGTTTTCTTCGGAAAATACCATAGATATCGAAAAAAATCGATTTTTTCGAGATCGAAAAAACTCAAGTTGAAACTGTTATAATTACTCCTTTAAACTGACATAACTCCTTCAATAGTTCGAATTTCCAAGATTTTGAAGCATTTATGAACTAAGCACGCAATAGGTAATCATATCGTGTGCAAATCTTTTCGAAAATCGGACTTAGAATTTTTTTTTTTTCATTTTTCGAAGAAGGCTATAGCCCATGAAAAATTTAAATTTTTCGAACACCCAAAATTTTTTCAGTTGGTAGTAAGGATGGAAAGGCAATTACAAAGACATGCTAAGTAAACCGAATACATTGAGTTTTCTTCGGAAAATACCATAGATATCGAAAAAAATTGATTTTTTCAAGATCGAAAATTTCAAGTTGAAACTGTTATAATTCCCCCTTGAAACTGCCATAACTCCTTCCATAGATCGAATTTCCAAGATTTTAAAGCATTTATGAACAAGCACACAATAGGTAATCATATCGTGTGGAAATCTTTTCGAAAATCGGACTTTGATTTTTTTTTTCATTTTTCGAAGAAGGCTATAGCCCATGAAAAATTTAAATTTTTCGAACACCCATAATTTTTTCAGGTGGTAATAAGGATGGAAAGGCAATTACAAAGACATGCTAAGTAAACCGAATACATTGAGTTTTCTTCAAAAAATACCATAGATATCGAAAAAAATCGATTTTTTTTAGATCGAAAAATCTCTAGTTGAAACTGTTATAATTCCTCCTTGAAACTGCCACAACTCCTTCAATAGTTCGAATTTCCAAGATTTTGAAGCATTTATGAACTAAGCACGCAATAGATAATCATATCGTGCGCAAATCTTTTCGATAATCGGACTTTGAACTTTTTGTTCATTTTTCAAAGAAGGCTATAGCCCATGAAAAAATTAAATTTTTCGAACACCCAAAATTTTTTCAGGTGGTAATAAGGATGGAAAGGCAATTACAAAGTCACGCGAAATAAACTGAAAACATTGCGTTTTCTTCGGAAAATACGATAGATATCGAAAAAAATCGATTTTTTCGAGAACGAAAAACTCAAGTTGAAACTGTTATAATTCCTCCTTGAAACTGCCATAACTCCTTCCATAGATCGAAATTCTAAGATTGTAAAGCATTTATGAACTAAGCACGCAATAGGTATTCATAGCGTGTGCAAATATTTTCAATAATCGGACTTCGAATTTTTTGTTCTTTTTTCGAAGAAGGCTATAGCCCATGAAAAAATTAATTTTTTCGAACACCCAAAATTTTTTCAGGTGGTAATAAGGATGGAAAGGCAATTACAAAGACATGCTAAGTAAACCGAATACACTGAGTTTTCTTCGGAAAATACCATAGATATCGAAAAAAATCGATTTTTTTTAGATCGAAAAATCTCTAGTTGAAACTGTTATAATTCCTCCTTGAAACTGCCACAACTCCTTCAATAGTTCGAATTTCCAAGATTTTGAAGCATTTATGAACTAAGCACGCAATAGGTAATCATATCGTGTGCAAATATTTTCGATAATCGGACTTTGAACTTTTTGTTCATTTTTCAAAGAAGGCTATAGCCCATGAAAAAATTAAATTTTTCGAACACCCAAAATTTTTTCAGGTGGTAGTAAGGATGGAAAGGCAATTACAAAGTCACGCGAAATAAACTGAAAACATTGCGTTTTCTTCGGAAAATACCATAGATATCGAAAAAAATCGATTTTTTCGAGAACGAAAAACTCAAGTTGAAACTGTTATAATTCCTCCTTGAAACTGCCATAACTCCTTCCATAGATCGAATTTCTAAGATTGTAAAGCATTTATGAACTAAGTTCGCAATAGGTATTCATAGCGTGTGCAAATATTTTCAATAATCGGACTTCGAATTTTTTGTTCATTTTTCGAAGAAGGCTATAGCCCATGAAAAAATTAAGTTTTTCGAACACCCTAAATTTTTTCAGGTGGTAATAAAGATGGAAATGCAATTACAAAGTCACGCGAAATAAACTGAAAACTTTGCGTTTTCTTCGGAAAATACCATAGATATCGAAAAAAATCGATTTTTTCGAGAACGAAAAACTCAAGTTGAAACTGTTATAATTCCTCCTTGAAACTGCCATACTAGTTCCATAGATCGAATTTCTAAGATTTTAAAGCATTTATGAACTAAGCACGCAATAGAAAATCATATCCTGTGCAAATCTTTTCGAAAATCGGACTTTGAATTTTTTTTCATTTTTCGAAAAAGGCTATAGCCCATGAAAAATTAAAATTTTTCGAACACCCAAAATTTTTTCAGGTGGTCATAGGGATGGAAAGGCAGTTACAAAGTCATGCTAAATAAACCGAAAACATTGCGTTTTCTTCGAAAAATACCATAGATATCGAAAAAAATCGATTTTTTTTAGATCGAAAAATCTCAAGTTGAAACTGTTATAATTCCTCCTTGAAACTGCCATACTAGTTCCATAGATCGAATTTCTAAGATTTTAAAGGATTTATGAACTAAGCACGCAATAGATAATCATATCGTGCGCAAATCTTTTCGATAATCGGACTTTAAATTTTTTGCTCATTTTTCGAAGAAGGCTATAGCCTATAAAAAATTTTAATTTTTCGAACACCCAAAATTTTTGTAGGTGGTAATAGGGATGGCAAGGCAATTACAAAGTCATGCTAAATAAACCGAAAACATTGCGTTTTCTTCGAAAAATACCATAGATTTCGAAAAAAATCGATTTTTTCGATATCGAAAAAACTCAAGTTGAAACTGTTATAATTCCTCCTTGAAACTGCCACAACTTCTTTAGTTGTTCGAATTTCCAAGATTTTGAAGCATTTATGAACCAAGCACGCAATAGATAATCATATCGTGTGCAAATCTTTTCGATTATCGGACTTTGGACTTTTTGTTAATTTTTCGAAGAAGACTATAGTCCATGAAAAAACTAAATTTTTCGAACACCCAAAATTTTTTCAGGTGGTAATAAGGATGGAAAGGCAATTACAAAGTCACGCGAAATAAACTGAAAACATTGCGTTTTCTTCGGAAAATACCATAGATATCGAAAAAAATCGATTTTTTGAGAACGAAAACCTCAAGTTGAAACTGTTATAATTCCTCCTTGAAACTTCCATAACTCCTTCAATAGTTCGAATTTCCAAGATTTTAAAACATTTATTAACTAAACACGCAATAGGTAATCATATCGTGTGCAAATCTTTTCGATTATCGGACTTTGGACTTTTTGTTCATTTTTCGGAGAAGGCTATAGCCCATGAAAAAATTAAATTTTTCGAACACCCAAAATTTTTTCAGGTGGTAATAAGGATGGAAAGGCAATTACAAAGTCATGCTAAGTAAACCGAAAACATTGCGTTTTCTTCAAAAAAAGCATAGATATCGAAAAAAATCGATTTTTTCGAGATCGAAAAATCTCAAGTTAAAACTATTATAATTCCTCCTTGAAACTGCCATAACTCCTTCCATAGATCGAATTTCTAAGATTTTAAAGCATTTATGAACTAATCGCGCAATAGGTAATCATATCGTGAGCAAATTTTTTCGATAATCGGACTTTGAATTTTTTGTTAATTTTTCGAAGAAGGCTATAGCCCATGAAAAATTTAAATTTTTCGAACACCCAAAATTTTTTCAGGTGGCAATAAGGATGGATAGGCAATTACACAGTCATTCTAAATAAACCAAAAACATTGCGATTTCTTCGAAAAATATCATAGATATCGAAAAAATCGAATCAAAAGGCGTTGGCAAATATAACGCTATGCGTAAAACCATCAGAAATTTTACATATCAAGAATTGTGCAACAGCATAAGAAGCTTGGTAAACATTCAGCCGTTTGTATCAGAGGAATACTCCTTCTCGGAAAGTCAATTTGTTCAAGAAATTGGTGCGGTTCAGATTCCAGAATGCAGAGAAGTATGTCCCGCAGTTGAACGAATTCTATACGATGGTGGATGACTTGAAGGCCACAAGTGTGGTCATGCCTGAGGATTTTTTAAGCATTTTGCTGCTAAGCAGTTTACCGGAAGAAATATAAAATTTCGTGGTAGCTATTGAAAGCAGAGATGAATTGCCCGGTATAGAAGTATTGAAATCAAAAATCCTGGAAGAAGAATAACGTCAAAACAGCAAAGGCGAGAAAATGATTGCTGAAAATGTGTTTTGTCGCAAAATTTCGTCAACAGAAAACTTGTCGAAAATGGAATTGTGCATCAAAAATCTTGTCCCTACACCCCACAGCAAAACGGTGTTGCGGAACGTGCAAACCGGACATTGTCGGAAATGGCTCGTTGCATGCTGGATCAATCAAAATCAAAGCAGTATTTGTGGGCTGAGGCAGTCAATACAGCTATGAGTTATGGGTTGGAAGAAAACCTTCTGTAAGCAATATCATAATCTTTGGGTGCGAGGTTGTTGTCGTGCAACATAAACAAAAACGATGCAAACTGGAACCAAAAGGCGTCAAAATGATTTTCGTTGGTTTTGAAAAGTATACTAAGAGTTACAGGCTGTTTAACCCCACGACGCAAAATATCGGCATAGTAAGGGATGTTATTTTCTTCGAAAATACGTTTGCAACTCCCGTGCTGGAAGAAAATCTTGAAGTTGACAGTTTTTATGATTTTGAAATCCCTGGTGGTACTGTTCAAGAAGATACAGCTCCAGTAAAAATCGAAACCGTTCAAGATGAAACTCAAGAACATAACCAAGAACTCGCTAAAGACGATGACGAAAGTCAGGAAAGTGCAGTTGATGTCCCGAATGCTAATGGCAAACGTTGCCGAGGAAGATCAAAAATTTGTCGTACAGGAAAGGTTGGAAGACCTAGAAAAGTCTATGTTACAGAGCCCCGAGTTGAAATGCTGAATGCTGTGATCGAGAATCCTACCACAATTGCTGAGGCATTAAAGTCAGATAATGCGGATCGGTGGAAGCATGCTATGCAGGTAGAATATGATTCTTTGATTAAAAATAAGACATGGAAATTGGTTGACCCTCCGAAATCTAAAAACGTCATAAGTACAACAATGACTACAAGGAAACGTATGCTCCCGTTGTTCATCATTCAACAATACGCTTAGTTCTAGCGTTGGCTGCAAAATATGAATTGATGGTGAATCATGTGGATATTGTTTCGGCTTATCTAAGCGGCGACCTACAGGAAGAAGTTTATATGAAACAACCCCCACAGTTCCAGAATAAAAAATTTCCAAACAAGGTAGCAAGCTAAAACGTTCACTCTACGGTTTGAGGCAAACTGAAAGAGAGTGGAATAAGAAAGTGACGGAAATTTTGACGAAAATTGGTTTTACCAGATGCAAAACGGATAATTGTGTATATGTCAGACGAAGCAAAGAAACTATAAGTCTGATTGCTATTTATGTCGACGATTTATTGTTGGCGAAAATGCAGGACGTAATCACCAGCCTAAATAAAAAGATCGAGGCGGTTGATCGAGGTGCAATCTCATTCTATTTGGGAATGGAGATTGAGCGGGAGGATGATGGCAACATATCAATTCATCAATCTCGGAACGTACAACAGTTGCTTGAAGAATGGAATATGGAAAACTGCAAGTCTTTTTCGACTTCTTTGGCAAATGGAATCGTTTTGAAAAAATGTGATCAAGAAAATTGCGGTGAGTTATGTGATGTAAAGACTTATCAATCATTGATTGGGGGCTTGATGTACTTGTCTGTCATATCGAGATCGGATATATCACACGCTGTGTCACGACTTTCACAGTTTGCTTCATATCCACATAACGATCACCTTGCGGCAGCTAAACATATTTTGAGATATCTTAAAGGTCACCCTTAAGGCAAAATAACATAATCAAGCGAAAATGGACTATGTTGTTTCACCGATTCAGACTGGGGAGCAGATTCCAATGACAGGAAGTCATATAGTGGCTGTGCACTATTTTTTGGCGATGGCTTAATTGCTTGGGAATCGAAAAACACAACATGTCGTTTCACTCAGTTTCATGGAGGCGGAGTATATAGCATTGTGTCAAGGAGCAAAAGAAGTTGCATTTCAAAGAAGTCTTCTCCAAGAAATGGGTTTCTTCGAATTTGTTTCTGGACCAACAACTATGCGCTGCGATTATCAAGGTGCTGAATTTTTAGTCAAAAATGCAACGGTACACAAACGAAGCAAGCACATTGACATCCGTTATCATTACATCCGAGAGAAATACATGGATAAAGAAGTCGATATCGAATATGTGCCAAGTACTGAAAATGCAGCCGACATCTTAACGAAGGCCTTATCTAGGGAAAAGCATTTTAATTGTTAGTATATTTGAGTTTAATACTTTGTCAATTCAACTGTATTATTGTATTAGAATATAAGTAGTAGTAGGCTTTGAAATATTTTGCTTTTACATGTATTGTTTGTCACCCTTATTTTCTTATGTTCAAATTAGTTCAATAAAAACTTCCATCAACATAAACCAAAAACATTGCGTTTCCTTTGAAAAATACCATAGATATCGAAAAATAATCGATTTTTCGAGATAGAAAAATCTCAAGTTGAAACTGTTATAATTCCTTATTTTAAACTACCATAACTCCTTCAATAGTTCGAATTTCCAAGATTTTAAAGCATTTATGAACTCCTAACGCAATAGATATTCATGACGAATGCAAATCCTTTCGAAAATTCGACTTTGAATTTTTTGTTCATTTTTCGAAGAAGGCTATAGCTCATGAAAAATTTAAATTTTTCGAAAAGCCAAAATTTTTTCAAGTGGTGATAAGGATAGAAAGGCAAGTACACAGTCATGCTAAATAAACCAAAGACATTGCGGTTTCTTCGGAAAATACCATAGATATCGAAAAAATCGATTTTTTTGAGTTCGAAAAATCTCAAGTTGAAACTGTTATAATTCCTTCTTGAAACTACCATAACTTCTTCTATAGATCGAATTTCTAAGATTTTAAAGCATTTATGAACTAAGCACGCAATATGTAATCATATCGTGTGCAAATCGTTCCGAAAATTGGACTTTGAATTTTTTGTTCATTTTTCGAAGAAGGCTATAGCCCATGAAAAATTTAAATTTTTCGAACACCCAAAATTTTTTCAGGTGGTAATAAGGATGGAAAGGCAATTACAAAGCCACGCGAAATAAACTGAAAACATTGCGTTTTCTTCGGAAAATACCATAGATATCGAAAAAAATCGATTTTTTCGAGATCGAAAAAACTCAAGTTGAAACTGTTATAATTACTCCTTTAAACTGACATAACTCCTTCAATAGTTCGAATTTCCAAGATTTTGAAGCATTTATGAACTAAGCACGCAATAGGTAATCATATCGTGTGCAAATCTTTTCGAAAATCGGACTTAGAATTTTTTTTTTTTCATTTTTCGAAGAAGGCTATAGCCCATGAAAAATTTAAATTTTTCGAACACCCAAAATTTTTTCAGTTGGTAGTAAGGATGGAAAGGCAATTACAAAGACATGCTAAGTAAACCGAATACATTGAGTTTTCTTCGGAAAATACCATAGATATCGAAAAAAATTGATTTTTTCAAGATCGAAAATTTCAAGTTGAAACTGTTATAATTCCCCCTTGAAACTGCCATAACTCCTTCCATAGATCGAATTTCCAAGATTTTAAAGCATTTATGAACAAGCACACAATAGGTAATCATATCGTGTGGAAATCTTTTCGAAAATCGGACTTTGATTTTTTTTTTCATTTTTCGAAGAAGGCTATAGCCCATGAAAAATTTAAATTTTTCGAACACCCATAATTTTTTCAGGTGGTAATAAGGATGGAAAGGCAATTACAAAGACATGCTAAGTAAACCGAATACATTGAGTTTTCTTCAAAAAATACCATAGATATCGAAAAAAATCGATTTTTTTTAGATCGAAAAATCTCTAGTTGAAACTGTTATAATTCCTCCTTGAAACTGCCACAACTCCTTCAATAGTTCGAATTTCCAAGATTTTGAAGCATTTATGAACTAAGCACGCAATAGATAATCATATCGTGCGCAAATCTTTTCGATAATCGGACTTTGAACTTTTTGTTCATTTTTCAAAGAAGGCTATAGCCCATGAAAAAATTAAATTTTTCGAACACCCAAAATTTTTTCAGGTGGTAATAAGGATGGAAAGGCAATTACAAAGTCACGCGAAATAAACTGAAAACATTGCGTTTTCTTCGGAAAATACGATAGATATCGAAAAAAATCGATTTTTTCGAGAACGAAAAACTCAAGTTGAAACTGTTATAATTCCTCCTTGAAACTGCCATAACTCCTTCCATAGATCGAAATTCTAAGATTGTAAAGCATTTATGAACTAAGCACGCAATAGGTATTCATAGCGTGTGCAAATATTTTCAATAATCGGACTTCGAATTTTTTGTTCTTTTTTCGAAGAAGGCTATAGCCCATGAAAAAATTAATTTTTTCGAACACCCAAAATTTTTTCAGGTGGTAATAAGGATGGAAAGGCAATTACAAAGACATGCTAAGTAAACCGAATACACTGAGTTTTCTTCGGAAAATACCATAGATATCGAAAAAAATCGATTTTTTTTAGATCGAAAAATCTCTAGTTGAAACTGTTATAATTCCTCCTTGAAACTGCCACAACTCCTTCAATAGTTCGAATTTCCAAGATTTTGAAGCATTTATGAACTAAGCACGCAATAGGTAATCATATCGTGTGCAAATATTTTCGATAATCGGACTTTGAACTTTTTGTTCATTTTTCAAAGAAGGCTATAGCCCATGAAAAAATTAAATTTTTCGAACACCCAAAATTTTTTCAGGTGGTAGTAAGGATGGAAAGGCAATTACAAAGTCACGCGAAATAAACTGAAAACATTGCGTTTTCTTCGGAAAATACCATAGATATCGAAAAAAATCGATTTTTTCGAGAACGAAAAACTCAAGTTGAAACTGTTATAATTCCTCCTTGAAACTGCCATAACTCCTTCCATAGATCGAATTTCTAAGATTGTAAAGCATTTATGAACTAAGTTCGCAATAGGTATTCATAGCGTGTGCAAATATTTTCAATAATCGGACTTCGAATTTTTTGTTCATTTTTCGAAGAAGGCTATAGCCCATGAAAAAATTAAGTTTTTCGAACACCCTAAATTTTTTCAGGTGGTAATAAAGATGGAAATGCAATTACAAAGTCACGCGAAATAAACTGAAAACTTTGCGTTTTCTTCGGAAAATACCATAGATATCGAAAAAAATCGATTTTTTCGAGAACGAAAAACTCAAGTTGAAACTGTTATAATTCCTCCTTGAAACTGCCATACTAGTTCCATAGATCGAATTTCTAAGATTTTAAAGCATTTATGAACTAAGCACGCAATAGAAAATCATATCCTGTGCAAATCTTTTCGAAAATCGGACTTTGAATTTTTTTTCATTTTTCGAAAAAGGCTATAGCCCATGAAAAATTAAAATTTTTCGAACACCCAAAATTTTTTCAGGTGGTCATAGGGATGGAAAGGCAGTTACAAAGTCATGCTAAATAAACCGAAAACATTGCGTTTTCTTCGAAAAATACCATAGATATCGAAAAAAATCGATTTTTTTTAGATCGAAAAATCTCAAGTTGAAACTGTTATAATTCCTCCTTGAAACTGCCATACTAGTTCCATAGATCGAATTTCTAAGATTTTAAAGGATTTATGAACTAAGCACGCAATAGATAATCATATCGTGCGCAAATCTTTTCGATAATCGGACTTTAAATTTTTTGCTCATTTTTCGAAGAAGGCTATAGCCTATAAAAAATTTTAATTTTTCGAACACCCAAAATTTTTGTAGGTGGTAATAGGGATGGCAAGGCAATTACAAAGTCATGCTAAATAAACCGAAAACATTGCGTTTTCTTCGAAAAATACCATAGATTTCGAAAAAAATCGATTTTTTCGATATCGAAAAAACTCAAGTTGAAACTGTTATAATTCCTCCTTGAAACTGCCACAACTTCTTTAGTTGTTCGAATTTCCAAGATTTTGAAGCATTTATGAACCAAGCACGCAATAGATAATCATATCGTGTGCAAATCTTTTCGATTATCGGACTTTGGACTTTTTGTTAATTTTTCGAAGAAGACTATAGTCCATGAAAAAACTAAATTTTTCGAACACCCAAAATTTTTTCAGGTGGTAATAAGGATGGAAAGGCAATTACAAAGTCACGCGAAATAAACTGAAAACATTGCGTTTTCTTCGGAAAATACCATAGATATCGAAAAAAATCGATTTTTTGAGAACGAAAACCTCAAGTTGAAACTGTTATAATTCCTCCTTGAAACTTCCATAACTCCTTCAATAGTTCGAATTTCCAAGATTTTAAAACATTTATTAACTAAACACGCAATAGGTAATCATATCGTGTGCAAATCTTTTCGATTATCGGACTTTGGACTTTTTGTTCATTTTTCGGAGAAGGCTATAGCCCATGAAAAAATTAAATTTTTCGAACACCCAAAATTTTTTCAGGTGGTAATAAGGATGGAAAGGCAATTACAAAGTCATGCTAAGTAAACCGAAAACATTGCGTTTTCTTCAAAAAAAGCATAGATATCGAAAAAAATCGATTTTTTCGAGATCGAAAAATCTCAAGTTAAAACTATTATAATTCCTCCTTGAAACTGCCATAACTCCTTCCATAGATCGAATTTCTAAGATTTTAAAGCATTTATGAACTAATCGCGCAATAGGTAATCATATCGTGAGCAAATTTTTTCGATAATCGGACTTTGAATTTTTTGTTAATTTTTCGAAGAAGGCTATAGCCCATGAAAAATTTAAATTTTTCGAACACCCAAAATTTTTTCAGGTGGCAATAAGGATGGATAGGCAATTACACAGTCATTCTAAATAAACCAAAAACATTGCGATTTCTTCGAAAAATATCATAGATATCGAAAAAATCGAATCAAAAGGCGTTGGCAAATATAACGCTATGCGTAAAACCATCAGAAATTTTACATATCAAGAATTGTGCAACAGCATAAGAAGCTTGGTAAACATTCAGCCGTTTGTATCAGAGGAATACTCCTTCTCGGAAAGTCAATTTGTTCAAGAAATTGGTGCGGTTCAGATTCCAGAATGCAGAGAAGTATGTCCCGCAGTTGAACGAATTCTATACGATGGTGGATGACTTGAAGGCCACAAGTGTGGTCATGCCTGAGGATTTTTTAAGCATTTTGCTGCTAAGCAGTTTACCGGAAGAAATATAAAATTTCGTGGTAGCTATTGAAAGCAGAGATGAATTGCCCGGTATAGAAGTATTGAAATCAAAAATCCTGGAAGAAGAATAACGTCAAAACAGCAAAGGCGAGAAAATGATTGCTGAAAATGTGTTTTGTCGCAAAATTTCGTCAACAGAAAACTTGTCGAAAATGGAATTGTGCATCAAAAATCTTGTCCCTACACCCCACAGCAAAACGGTGTTGCGGAACGTGCAAACCGGACATTGTCGGAAATGGCTCGTTGCATGCTGGATCAATCAAAATCAAAGCAGTATTTGTGGGCTGAGGCAGTCAATACAGCTATGAGTTATGGGTTGGAAGAAAACCTTCTGTAAGCAATATCATAATCTTTGGGTGCGAGGTTGTTGTCGTGCAACATAAACAAAAACGAAGCAAACTGGAACCAAAAGGCGTCAAAATGATTTTCGTTGGTTTTGAAAAGTATACTAAGAGTTACAGGCTGTTTAACCCCACGACGCAAAATATCGGCATAGTAAGGGATGTTATTTTCTTCGAAAATACGTTTGCAACTCCCGTGCTGGAAGAAAATCTTGAAGTTGACAGTTTTTATGATTTTGAAATCCCTGGTGGTACTGTTCAAGAAGATACAGCTCCAGTAAAAATCGAAACCGTTCAAGATGAAACTCAAGAACATAACCAAGAACTCGCTAAAGACGATGACGAAAGTCAGGAAAGTGCAGTTGATGTCCCGAATGCTAATGGCAAACGTTGCCGAGGAAGATCAAAAATTTGTCGTACAGGAAAGGTTGGAAGACCTAGAAAAGTCTATGTTACAGAGCCCCGAGTTGAAATGCTGAATGCTGTGATCGAGAATCCTACCACAATTGCTGAGGCATTAAAGTCAGATAATGCGGATCGGTGGAAGCATGCTATGCAGGTAGAATATGATTCTTTGATTAAAAATAAGACATGGAAATTGGTTGACCCTCCGAAATCTAAAAACGTCATAAGTACAACAATGACTACAAGGAAACGTATGCTCCCGTTGTTCATCATTCAACAATACGCTTAGTTCTAGCGTTGGCTGCAAAATATGAATTGATGGTGAATCATGTGGATATTGTTTCGGCTTATCTAAGCGGCGACCTACAGGAAGAAGTTTATATGAAACAACCCCCACAGTTCCAGAATAAAAAATTTCCAAACAAGGTAGCAAGCTAAAACGTTCACTCTACGGTTTGAGGCAAACTGAAAGAGAGTGGAATAAGAAAGTGACGGAAATTTTGACGAAAATTGGTTTTACCAGATGCAAAACGGATAATTGTGTATATGTCAGACGAAGCAAAGAAACTATAAGTCTGATTGCTATTTATGTCGACGATTTATTGTTGGCGAAAATGCAGGACGTAATCACCAGCCTAAATAAAAAGATCGAGGCGGTTGATCGAGGTGCAATCTCATTCTATTTGGGAATGGAGATTGAGCGGGAGGATGATGGCAACATATCAATTCATCAATCTCGGAACGTACAACAGTTGCTTGAAGAATGGAATATGGAAAACTGCAAGTCTTTTTCGACTTCTTTGGCAAATGGAATCGTTTTGAAAAAATGTGATCAAGAAAATTGCGGTGAGTTATGTGATGTAAAGACTTATCAATCATTGATTGGGGGCTTGATGTACTTGTCTGTCATATCGAGATCGGATATATCACACGCTGTGTCACGACTTTCACAGTTTGCTTCATATCCACATAACGATCACCTTGCGGCAGCTAAACATATTTTGAGATATCTTAAAGGTCACCCTTAAGGCAAAATAACATAATCAAGCGAAAATGGACTATGTTGTTTCACCGATTCAGACTGGGGAGCAGATTCCAATGACAGGAAGTCATATAGTGGCTGTGCACTATTTTTTGGCGATGGCTTAATTGCTTGGGAATCGAAAAACACAACATGTCGTTTCACTCAGTTTCATGGAGGCGGAGTATATAGCATTGTGTCAAGGAGCAAAAGAAGTTGCATTTCAAAGAAGTCTTCTCCAAGAAATGGGTTTCTTCGAATTTGTTTCTGGACCAACAACTATGCGCTGCGATTATCAAGGTGCTGAATTTTTAGTCAAAAATGCAACGGTACACAAACGAAGCAAGCACATTGACATCCGTTATCATTACATCCGAGAGAAATACATGGATAAAGAAGTCGATATCGAATATGTGCCAAGTACTGAAAATGCAGCCGACATCTTAACGAAGGCCTTATCTAGGGAAAAGCATTTTAATTGTTAGTATATTTGAGTTTAATACTTTGTCAATTCAACTGTATTATTGTATTAGAATATAAGTAGTAGTAGGCTTTGAAATATTTTGCTTTTACATGTATTGTTTGTCACCCTTATTTTCTTATGTTCAAATTAGTTCAATAAAAACTTCCATCAACATAAACCAAAAACATTGCGTTTCCTTTGAAAAATACCATAGATATCGAAAAATAATCGATTTTTCGAGATAGAAAAATCTCAAGTTGAAACTGTTATAATTCCTTATTTTAAACTACCATAACTCCTTCAATAGTTCGAATTTCCAAGATTTTAAAGCATTTATGAACTCCTAACGCAATAGATATTCATGACGAATGCAAATCCTTTCGAAAATTCGACTTTGAATTTTTTGTTCATTTTTCGAAGAAGGCTATAGCTCATGAAAAATTTAAATTTTTCGAAAAGCCAAAATTTTTTCAAGTGGTGATAAGGATAGAAAGGCAAGTACACAGTCATGCTAAATAAACCAAAGACATTGCGGTTTCTTCGGAAAATACCATAGATATCGAAAAAATCGATTTTTTTGAGTTCGAAAAATCTCAAGTTGAAACTGTTATAATTCCTCCTTGAAACTGCCATAACTAGTTCCATAGATCGAATTTCTAAGATTTTAAAGCATTTATGAACTAAACACGCAAAAGGTAATCATATCGTGTGCAAATCATTCCGAAAATCGGACTTTGAATTTTTTGTTCATTTTTCGAAGAAGGCTGTAGCCCATAAAAAATTTAAATTTTTCAAAAACCCAACATTTTTTCAGGTGGTAATAAGGATGGAAAGGCAATTACAAAGTCATGCTAAATAAACCGAAAACATTGCGGTTTCTTCGGAAAATACCAAAGATATCAAAAATAATCGATTTTTTCGAGAACGAAAAATCTCAAGTTGAAACTGTTATAATTCCTTCTTGAAACTGTCATAACTCCTTCCATAGATCGAATTTCTAAGATTTTGAAGCATTTATGAACTAAGCACACAATGGGTAATCATATCGTGTGCAAATTTTTCCGAAAATCGAACTTTGAATTTTTTGTTAATTTTTCGAAGAAGGCTATAGCCCATGAAAAATTTAAATTTTTCGAACATCCAAAATGTTTTCAGATGGTAATAAGGATGGAAAGGTAATTACAAAGTCACGCTAAATAAACCAAAACCATTGAGTTTTCTTCGAAAAATATCATAGATATCGAAAATAATCGATTTTTTCGAGAAAGAAAAATCTCTGGTTGAAATTGTTATAATTCCTCCTTGAAACTGCCATAACTCCTTCCATAGATCGAATTTCTAAGATTTTAAAGCATTTATGAACTAAGCACACAATGGGTAATCATATCGTGTGCAAATTTTTCCGAAAATCTGACTTTGAATTTTTTGTTCATTTTTCGAAGAAGGCTATACATACATGACGCCCATGAAAAATTTAAATTTGTCGAACATCCAAATTTTTTTCAGGTGGTAATAAGGATGGAAAGGCAATTACAAAGTCATGCTTAATAAACCATAAGCATTGCGTTTTCTTCGAAAAATACCATAGATATCGAAATATAATCGATTTTTTCGAGCTTGAAAAATCTCAAGTTGAAACTCTTATAATTCCACCTTGAAACTGTCATAACTCCTTCCATAGATCGAATTTCTAAGATTTTAAAGCATTTATGAACTAAGCACGCAATAGATAATCATATCGTGTGCAAATATTTTCGATAATCGGACTTTGAATTTTTTGTTCATTTTTCGAAGAAGGCTATAGCCCATGAAAAATTTAAATTTTTCGAACACCCAAAATTTTTTCAGGTGGCGATAAGAATGGAAAGGCAATTACAAAGACATGCTAAATAAACCAAAAACATTGCGTTTTCTTCGCAAAATACCATAGATAACGAAAAAAATCGATATTTACGAGATCGAAAAATCTCAAGTTGAAACTGTTATAATTCCTCCTTGAAACTGCCATAACTCCTTCAATAGTTCGAATTTCCACGATTTTAAAGCATTTATGAACTAAGTACGCAATAGGTAATCATATCGTGAGCAATTCTTTTCGATAATCGGACTTTGAATTTTTTGTTCATTTTTCGAAGAAGGCTATAGCCCATGAAAAATTTAAATTTTTCGAACATCCAAAATGTTTTCAGATGGTAATAAGGATGGAAAGGTAATTACAAAGTCACGCTAAATAAACCGAAAGTTAAAACTGTTATAATTCCTCCTTGCAACTGCCATAACTCCTTCCATAGATCGAATTTCTACGATTTTAAAGCATTTATGAACTTAACACGCAATAGGTAATCATATCGTGTACAAATCTTTTCGATAATCGGACTTTGAATTTTTTGTTCATTTTTCGAAGAAGGTTATAGCCCATGAAAAATTTAAATTTTTCGA
Organism: Stomoxys calcitrans; assembly: GCF_963082655.1. Classification (NCBI taxonomy): domain Eukaryota; kingdom Metazoa; phylum Arthropoda; class Insecta; order Diptera; family Muscidae; genus Stomoxys; species Stomoxys calcitrans. Next base: position 57,126,739 of record NC_081553.1, read on the forward strand.
ACACCCAAAATTTTTTCAGGTGGTAATAAGGATAAAAAGGCAATTACAAGGTCATGCTAAATAAACCGAAAACATTGCGTTTTCTTCGGAAAATACCATAAATATCGAAGAAAATCGATTTTTTTGAGTTCGAAAAATCTCTAGGTGAAACTGTTATAATTCTTCCTTGAGACTGTCATAATTTCTAAGATTTTAAAGCATTAATGAACTAAGCACACAATAGGTAATCATATCGTGTGCAAATCTTTTCAATAATCGGACTTTGAATTTTTTGTTCATTTTTCGAAGAAGGCTATAGCCCATGAAAAATTTTAATTTTTCGAACACCCAAAATTTTTTCAGGTGTTAATAAGGATGGGAAGGCAATTACAAAGTCATGCTTAATAAACCATAAGCATTGCGTTTTCTTCGGAAAATACCATAGATATCGAAAAAAGTCGATTTTTTTGAGAACGAAAAATCTCAAGTTGAAACTGTTATAATTCCTCCTTGAAACTGTCATAACTACTTCCATAGATCGAATTTCTAAAATTTTAAAACATATATGAACTAAGAACGCAATATGTAATCATATTGTGTGCAAATCTTTTCGATAATCGGACTTTGAATTTTTTGTTCATTTTTCGAAGAAGGCTATGACCCCTAAAAAATTTAAATTTTTCGAACACCCAAAATTTTTTAGGTGGTAATAAGGATGGAAAGGCAATTACAAAGTCATGCTAAATAAACCGACAACATTGCGTTTTCTTCGAAAAATACCATAGATATCGAAAAATAATCGATTTTTTCGAGATCGAAAAATCTCAAGTTGAAACTGTTATAATTCCTTCTTGAAACTACCATAACTTCTTCTATAGATCGAATTTCTAAGATTTTAAAGCATTTATGAACTAAGCACGCAATATGTAATCATATCGTGTGCAAATCGTTCCAAAAATGGGACTTTGAATTTTTTGTTCATTTTTCGAAGAAGGCTACAGCCCATGAAAAAATTTAAATTTTTCGAACACGCAAAATTTTTTCAGGTGGTAATAAGGATAAAAAGGCAATTACAAGGTCATGCTAAATAAACCGACAACATTGCGTTTTCTTCGAAAAATACCATAAATATCGAAAAAAATCGATTTTTTTGAGTTCGAAAAATCTCTAGGTGAAACTGTTATAATTCTTCCTTGAAACTGTTATAATTCTTCCTTGAAACTGTCATAACTCCTTCCATAGATCGAATTTCTAAGATTTTAAAGCATTTATGAACTAAGCACACAATAGGTAATCATGTTGTGTGCAAACCTTTTCGGTAATCGGACTTTGGTCTTTTTGCTCATTTTTCGAAGAAGGCTGTAAAAGAGCCCATGAAAATTTTAAATTTTTCGAACATCCAAAATTTTTTCAGTTGGTAATAAGGATGAAAAGGCAATTACAAAGTCATGCTAAATAAACCAAAACCATTGCGTTTTCTTCGGAAAATACCAAAGATATCGAAAAAAATCGATTTTTTTGAGTTCGAAAAATCTCAAGTTGAAACTGTTATAATTCCTCCTTGAAACTGTCATAATTTCTAAGATTTTAAAGCATTAATGAACTAAGCAAACAATAGGTAATCATATCGTGTGCAAATCTTTTCAATAATCGGACTTTGAATTTTTTGTTCATTTTTCGAAGAAGGCTATGACCCCTAAAAAATTTAAATTTTTCGAACACCCAAAATTTTTTAGGTGGTAATAAGGATGGAAAGGCAATTACAAAGTCATGCTAAATAAACCGACAACATTGCGTTTTCTTCGAAAAATACCATAGATATCGAAAAATAATCGATTTTTTCGAGATCGAAAAATCTCAAGTTGAAACTGTTATAATTCCTTCTTGAAACTACCATAACTTCTTCTATAGATCGAATTTCTAAGATTTTAAAGCATTTATGAACTAAGCACGCAATATGTAATCATATCGTGTGCAAATCGTTCCGAAAATTGGACTTTGAATTTTTTGTTCATTTTTCGAAGAAGGCTATAGCCCATGAAAAATTTAAATTTTTCGAACACCCAAAATTTTTTCAGGTGTTAATAAGGATGGAAAGGCAATTACAAAGACATGCTAAATAAACCAAAAACATTGCGTTTTCTCAAATTGAAACTGTTATAATTCCTCCTTGAAACTGCCATAACTCTTTCCATACATTTAATTTCCAAGATTTTAAAGCATTTATGAACTGAGCACGCAATAGGTAATCATATCGTGTGCAAATCTTTCCGAAAATCGGACTTTGAATTTTTTGTTCATTTTTCGAAAAAGGCTATAGTCCATGAAAATTTTAAATTTTTCGAACATCCAAAATTTTTTCAGTTGGTAATAAGGATGAAAAGGCAATTACAAGGTCATGCTAAATAAACGGAAAACATTGCGTTTTCTTTGGAAAATACCAAAGATATCGAAAATAATCGATTTTTTCGAGAAGGAAAAATCTCCAGTTGAAACTGTTATAATTTCTCCTTGAAACTGTCATAACTCCTTCCATAGATCGAATTTCTAAGATTTTAAAGCATTTATGAACTAAACACGCAAAAGGTAATCATATCGTGTGCAAATCGTTTCAATAATCGGACTTTGAATTTTTTGTTCATTTTTCCAAGAAGGCTATAGCCCATGAAAAATTTAAATTTTTCGAAAACCCAAAATTTTTTCAGGTGGTAATAAGGATGGAAAGGCAATTACAAGGTCATGCTAAATAAACCAAAAATATTGCGTTTTCTTTGGAAAATACCATAGATATGGAAAAAAATCGATTTTTTTGAGTTTGAAAAATCTCAAGTTGAAACTGTTATAATTCCTCCTTGAAACTGTCATAACTCCTTCCATAGATCGAATTTCTAAGATTTTAAAGCATTTATGAACAAAGCACGCAATAGGTATTCATAGCGTGTGCAAATCTTTTCGATAATCGGATTTTGGACTTTTTGTTCATTTTTCGAAGAAGGCTATAGCCCATGAAAAATTAAAATTTTTCGAACACCCAAAATTTTTTCATGTGGTAATAAGAATGGAAGGGCAATTACAAAGTCATGCTAAATAAACCAAAAACATTGCGTTTTCTTTAGAAAATACCATAGATATGGAAACAAATCGATTTTTTTGAGTTCGAAAAATCTCAAGTTGAAACTGTTATAATTCCTCCTTGAAACTGTCATAACTCCTTCCATAGATCGAATTTCTAAGATTTTAAAGCATTTATGAACTAAGCACGCAATAGGTAATCATATCGTGTACAAATCTTTTCGAAAATCGGACTTTGAATTTTTTGTTCATATTTCGAAGAAGGTTATAACCCATGAAAAATTTAAATTTTTCGAAAACCCAAAATATTTTCAGGTGGTAATAAGGATAAAAAGGCAATTACAAGGTCATGCTAAATAAACCGAAAACATTTCGTTTTCTTCGAAAAATACCATAGATATCGAAAAAAATCGATTTTTTCGAGATCGAAAAATCTCAAGTTGAAACTGTTATAATTCCTCCTTGAAACTGTCATAACTCCTTCCATAGATCGAATTTCTAAGATTTTAAAGCATTTTTGAACTAAGCATGCAATAGGTAATCATAGCGTGTGCAAATCTTTGCAATAATCGAACTTTGAATTTTTTTTTTAATTTTGCGTAGAAGGCTATAGCCCATTAAAAATTAAAATTTTTCGAACACCCAAAATTTGTTTAGGTGGTAATAAGGATGGAAAGGCAATTACACAGTCATGCTAAATAAACCATAAGCATTGCGTATTCTTCGGAAAATAACATAGATATCGAAAAAAATCGATATTTTCGAGAACGAAAAATCTCAAGTTGAAACTGTTATAATTCCTCCTTGAAACTGCCATAACTCCTTCAATTTTTCGAATTTCTAAGATTTTAAAGCACTTATGGACTAAGCATGCAATAGGTAATCATATCGTGTGCAAATCTTTTCGATAATCGGACTTTGAATTTTTTGTTCATTTTTTGAAGAAGGCTATAGCCCATGAAAAATTTAAAATTTTCTCCGATTTTTTGCTTCTTGCAACCTTAAAGATAATTTCGGTTAAGAAAAAAATTATAATTTCAACCTTGGTCAATTTAGAAACCTCTTGTTTCTTCCTACTTTTGAGCTTTAAACCTAAAGCTACCCCAACAGCTTCCGCAGAAAATAACCCCACCTATTAGTTACTCGCACACTTCTGTAACGCTATGATAGTATCTTATCTAAAACTGCGCAAATACATATCAAAATGCAATAATCCATTCATTGTGGTAAAATTTCAAACCCATTTTATTTAGTTGGCAGACACGCTTCATTGTTGTTGTACTTTTTTACGAGCAATTTATCATCATCTGGGATTTTATGGTTGCTGATATCCATTCAATGATCATCATAAAATGTTGTTTCATCTACGAAGGCACGTCACCTCACATCAGCGCCACTTACTCTTGCCAGCAGCCTGTAAGAGCACTTTAATACAAGCTTTTATGCGATGATTTGAATTAAATTGCTTGTAAATGAATATGAGTTACGTTTGCCCAAATGGTGGCCACCATTCCTTCCAACTATGCTTGTCATTCATTCATTTATCACTTATCACCCACAGCGATTTTCGCGTGAATTTATTTGCATTCTTTGAGGAGGCATCATTCATGACCGCAATCAGTGGACAAAGCGTGGCATCACAGCTTCTTCCAATTGTAGTTTTATTATTTGATTACCGTCTTCATTGTTTGGCTAATTCATTGAATTTGTCAAGTCCAGATTTATTAATGAAAACTTCCCATCACTGTTGGCGATGCGAGCTAAATGCATTGATTACAAAAACGATAAAAGACTCTCTTCATGTCACTGTGAAGAATTTCAAGGGTATGTAAGCTAGAGTAAGGGTAGATTTTCATGAATGAAATAACGATGTGTGAAAGTCAATGTCGAACATGGGAATAGGCGAATTTTTGTAGTCATCATTAATGTAAACAAAATCAGCAAAAAGGCATTAAGTTCGGCCGGGCCGAATTGGACCAAACTCGCCACGGACGTCGAGTGGTGTTAAAAATTCAATGCACTGTTTAAGTTGTTAAAACAGAATATTGGTCAATATGGCAACTATATCGAAATATAGACCGATATAAACCATATAGGGCACGGATGTCGAAAAGCCTAACTTATGCCACTATAAATTTCAGCGAAATCGGATAATAAGGCCCTAGACCTTGAAATGGGAGATCGCTCTATATGGCCGCTATATCCAAATATAGACCGATTTTGAATGCGGATGTCGTAGGGCCTAACACAGCGCACTGTGTCACATTTCAGTAAAATCCGGTAATAAACGCTGCTTTTATGAGCCCAAGGACTAAAATCGGGAGATTGGTGTATATGGCAGCTATATCCAACTTGTCGTGAACCCAAGGGTCTCTTGCCATTGGATTGAGGAGTCGGACTGGCGGGCGCTGGTTGCTGACATTTCAGCACCGGCTTTTGGCTCAGTCTGTGGGGCGCGGTTCTTTTGCCAATCCAACCCTCTGGCAAGTGACAAAAAAAAAATTTACCAGCTATCGATGGAACAAGAAAACTCAATAAACCATTAACGAACAACTATATAAACAAACTTGTAGACATCACAACTGTGGAATTGCCTGGCGCCTAAATACCTTCCCGGCGCCTCAGGACATTGCCCACCCCTACCATGGTACACTTCGTCCTGAAATGTTTAAGGGTACCCCATGATCCATTACCTATTCTCACTCCGCCTGTCTAGTTACTTACCCCATATTCCGTTGATTTAGCCTTCCATCACTCAATTAATAAGGCAAGTGTTTTCAATGATAATTCATCATACAAACTCAAATATTTTATTAAATAGGAAAAAAATATACATCATTAATAGCCGAAAGGCTTCGGGTTAACCAAATTTATTGACGGCAGTCCTCTGGCCTTCACCACCAAATCGTCTGCCCTTTCATTTCCCCTTACTCCGTTATGGCACGGCATCCAAACGATCCATCATCAGAGAAGGCGTTAATCTCCTTCTTACACTGCAAGACTGTTCGTGACCTTGCCGTCCTGGTTGTTATAGCCCTTATAGCAATTTTACTGTCGGTAAAGATGTTTACACTTGACGTCCTCACGTTAGCACCACACCATTTCACGCATTCCGTGATCGACCGGATCTCCGCCTGCAGACCCGTTTCATGGCCAGGCAGTCTAAAACAGATCTCAGTCCCTGGGTTCTCAATGTATACCACCCAGGCCCACTCTGTCGTTTAGCTTTGATCCATCTGTGTAACGTGATCTTCCAGATGGCAATACTAGGGTTCCGTCCATCCAAGACTGTGCCGATGGCAGCAGTGCCTCGCACTCGTCTTCAAGGTTCATCTCAGGTATCCGTTCGGAAACCTCTTCCCTTCCTTCCAGGTTTCCTATCGTCGCCTCGATTATACCGCGATGCTATGAGCTGCTCCCATCCTCAATCCATTCTCCCATTGCCTTAAGTTTCATAGCCGCAGTGGCTGCCTCACACTTAAACTGTATGTCAATGGGTCGGATATCTGGAATAGTCTCCAGTGCTCTAGTGGGCGTGGTTCTCATCTCTCCGCCTATGCCGAGACAACATATCCGCTGAACATGTTGTTTGGTCCTTATGTTGCACTTTTTCTCCATAGCAGTCCACCAAACTACTGAGGCGTAAGTAAGTATAAGCTGATTACTGGCTTGGGTGTATGTCCATAGTGGCATGGGGCGGATAAATATCTGCACCTTCTTTCCAACCTAAACTAACCTTAAAAATGTTAAGATAAAAAAGAAAATTTCAAATTAGATTAAAAAAAATGAAATTTAAACTGGGTCTAATAACTACCAAACAATTACGAGAAAAAGGCAAACTTTGGATATAAAATCGTTAACTATCCTTTTATAAACAAAAAAAATTAAAAATTCGTCCCTTCCCGTTCTTTCAGATGGTATGTGCTGCTTCGTCTGCCTCGGATGAAAGTCAATGTATTGCCAGTGTAGAATACGGCCTTGGTGAGACGAGAACTCAAAGGGACATTTGAGTTCTCGTCTGTCCCTCCGTGCGTCTAGTCTTTGGTAAGTATTGTCTAGTTCAAGTGTCGGTCGGTGCGTCTGGCTTCCGCGCCTTGGAAGCCGAAGGGTGGCGGTGCCAATGTCACCCTGGAGTGCACTCCGAGGGTGGCGGATAAGTTGTGCGAGGTGGGAGCGTCCACTTCACGTACGTACTTCCGCTTCACCGCCCGGCTGCAGGATGCGGTCTTCGCATGCCATCGGTGCATGAGTTTCGACCACAGGGTGCGGATTGCCGCATGCAGGGTGATGTTTGTCGCCGTTGTGGATTGGGTGGACATGTGGCTTCGGCCTTTCGGTGCTTTCAAGGGCTTGCCGGCGGATCCCATGATGATCTCCGCGGCCTGTCCGATCTATCCGGCGGGTAGGCCGACGCTAGACATTAAGGATAGTCATGGGGATTACATTTTCCCAATTTAATTGCCAGCGGTCTAGAGCGGTGACACAGGATTTGGGTCATGTCATGCGCAGCATTGGTTGCTAGGTCGCGCTGGTACAGGAACCGTATGTATTGGACGGGGGAGATGCAAGTCTTTACTGACAGCGGTGGCGACTCTGCCATAATTGTAGATGACAGCGACATCGACTGTACGGTGGTTAGCTATAGCCAGTGGGGAGTCTGCATTTGTGCAGCAAGGCGGTATGATAAGATGTTCTTGGCTAGCATCTATTGTAGGTTTAGCTCCGACTTAGAGCCCTATCTTGGATATATGGATATGGTACTACTACTCGCGAGCACCAATCCGCCGCTGTGGTTCTCGAAAATGACCCAGCACTCGCTTGGTCATGAGAATCGCCATCTTGGGCAGTTGCTCAGCGAATGGTTGACTTTGAATGACGTCGGTGTGTTGAACATGCCGAGCGAGAGGTAAACCTTTGATGGGCCTTCAGTCGTTAGTGACATTGACGTTACGGCTGCGAATGGGGCGGCATTTACTGCTTACCAGTTTAGGTGGAGGATTTGTGACGAATGGGGTTCAAGTGACTATAATCCGATTGAGATTATGGTCACTTCCAGGGATCGACGGACTCGGGTAACGACTGAACGATCCGGGTGCTGGAAGAATCGAGACGTGAACTGGAATTTGCATGTGGAAAGTTTTATGGAGACTGCATCAGCATTGTCTTTAGATGACTTTAGGACCATGAATGACCAAATTGCTAAGGTAGACGAGTGGATGAGAGCGGTAAATGATGCGCTCCTTGGCAGACGTCGAAAAACGAAACCAAGTAAGGTCAAGGGGTGGACCCGTGAGCTGAACACAATGCGGCGGACGGTCAGGTGTCTGAAGAAGCGATTCCACAAAGCCCGAAGTTTCAATGCTGAGGATCTTGTCTCACGCCGAAACGATTACCTTAGCAATTTGAGGACGTACAAGCAACTGTTGATTAGGAGCAAGGAAGATCACTTTAGGAGATTTGTACAGGACAGCAGAGATGATTCATGGGGCAAGGTATACCGCGTGTGGCGGCGCGGTGGGCAACAGGGTTCTATTTAGGGTGACCTGGGCGGTTTTAGTGTGGGGGACAATGTGTGGGGGACAATGTGTTGAATTCTTGGAACAAATGTACTAGGGTATTAATGGGAACGTTTTTTCCCGATGCGAATGACCACGAACAGGCTCCCAGTGTGGAGATTATCGTGCCCCTCCAAGTCTGGAAAGGGTCCGAGATAGTGGACAGTGTCTGCCGGCTTAGAAGCGGGAGGTCACCTGGCATGGACGGTATGACTGGACAGATGTGTAAAAGCATTTGGAAGGCTATACCTGACACGATGCGTCGAAGTAGGCTATTTCCCTCGTGCGTGGAAATGGGCTCGAGCCGTAGTCCTTCTTAAATCGCCCGATCGATTCAGGAGCAAACCGATATCGTATCGGGGCATCAATCTCCTCCCTGTGCTTGCAAAATATTGGAGAGGATAATGGTGACAAGATTTAGGGTGGGCTACAGGGAGGGTACTTCTACGTACCAAGTCGCCTTTCGGGAGGAAGAGAGCACTGTGGATGCCTGGATCCATGTGCAGAACAGTGTGAGAGAATCGAGCGCCAACTATGTCCTTGGCATATTTGTGATAGTCCTTCAAAATCAGTGCATATGCGCGAGACCTGCTCATCCTGGTTGAAGGAGATTCCAGACTTGCTCTGGAAACTCGCGGTGAGCTTGCAATGGGCATTGTGCGCGAATGGAGCGATCGTGTTGGTGTTGACGTCGCGGAGAACAAAACCGTTACAGTGTTGCTCAAGGGCATCTTGTCGCGGAATCGTCCACCCACGATTCGATCTGGTGGGCTAGCATTAGGAACGTAGCGCTCGTAAAATATCTGGGAGTGACTGTTTTAGATAGGATGTGTTTCCTGGTCCATTTAGATCTGGTGAAGGAAAAGAGGACTTGCGTAGCCGGAATGGTTAAGAGTGTTCTGAGAAATGATTGGGGTCGTAGTCGTCACGCTGTTCGGTCCATATATGGTGGTCTATTTGTTGCTTGCGCAACTTATGGAGCGCCAATACCCCAAACCGGATATATTTGCTGACTTTTGCAATAAGAAGTTTAAATGAGATTAGAAAACGAATTTGATATCCAATTTTGAAGCAAATTGCAATATGGGGTTCAAATAAATGATATGGGGCTCAAATATAAGTATTTTGGAGTAGAATACGAATTTGATATCCAAATGTATTACCATGTATTTAGGGCATGGTCTTTCCCCAAAGGGAAAAAATTTTTCGACCATGCCAATATGTGGCTCAAATGAAAGGTATTTGAGATTCGAAAACGAATTTGATAACCTATTTTGGGGCCATGTGTTTGGCGGACGCCGTGTAAATTACCCTAAACCAATGACAATACGAGGTTTAAAAAATGGTATTTGAGAGAGAAGAGCACGATGCTGATATTTTTTCAGGGCCAAGTATCTGGGGGATCACCTCTCCCCCGAAAACACCACTAAATCAGACATCATGAGAATACCGGACTGAAATGAAGTATTTTAAGAATGGAGTACACCTTACATCCAAACTAAAATTCGTAGACCAATAAAGTTCATTTGGTATTCAGATAAAGGCACTTATATTGTTAAACTGTTAGTCAAGTTAGCATGGTATTTCACTAAAAGATGTTTAACTGTCGAAAATAAATATTTCAAGGAAAATTTTGTTCCATATAAAGTAAAAGAAGGCGCAGCGGAGCGGGCCCGGGTCAGCTAGTGTCTAAATAAATAAATACCAAATATCAGCCATATTCAGAGCACTAAGCGACACTCTACCGCTAAAGACGAGAAAAATGAACGAGTACAGCATCAAAACATGTATTGGGTTGCCCAAAAAGTAATTGCGGATTTTTCATATAGTCGGCGTTGACAAATTTTTTCACAGCTTGTGACTCTGTTATCGAATCTTTCTTGCGTCAGTTATCAGCAATTACTTTTAGCTTGCTTTAGAAAAAAAGTGTAAAAAAAGTATATTTGATTAAAGTTTATTCTAAATTTTATTAAAAATGCATTTACTTTCTTTTAAAAAATCCGCAATTACTTTTTGGGCAACCCAATAACTTATGCAACACCCGCCAAGTTGGAGACATTGCACATTTCTTGGGAACGTGTCCTATATTCCAAGAACTCACGAAGAACTACTTCGGAATAGAATTATTTAATGAGCAAGAAACCATAAATGTATTAAATGGCCTCAATTACATTTGAATACAATTAGCTAATTATATAATAAATGCTTAAAGATATAGGTCCTTTTTACTAGAAGGTTTTGATTACTAAGTAAGAACAAATTTGGACACCACATGCAAAATTACAGCCAAACCGGATAAGAATTGCGCCCTCTAAAAGCTGAAGAAGTCAAGACCCAAGAGCGGTTGGGTCTTGACTATATCAGGTTATAAACCGATGCAATCCATATTTAGCACAGATGTTGGAAGTGATACCAAAACACCACATGCAAAATGACAGCCAAATCGGATAAGAATTGCGCCCTCTAAACGCTAAAGAAGTCAAGATCCAAGATCGGTTGGTTCTTGACTATATCAGGTTATAAACCGAGGTAAACCATACTTAGCACAGTTGTTGGGAGTGATACCAAAACACCGCGTGCAAAATTTCAGTCAAGTCAAACAAGAATTGCAGCTTCCTGGGACTCAAGAAGTCAAATCGGGAGATCGGTTTATATAGAAGCAATATCTAGAAGCTATATCTTGGGGTGCGTTGTTCCGTTATGACTTCCAAGAACTGTCCCAAATACGGTTCAAATCGGTCTATAACCTGATATAGCTCCCATATAATCCGATCTCCCGATTTGACTTCATGAGTCCTTACGTAGTGTTCTGTTGTGACTTCCAAACACTATGCCAAGTACGGTCCAAATCGGTCTATAACCTGATATAGCTTCCATATAAACCGATCTCCCGATTTACCTTCTTGAGCCCCTGGAAGCCGCAATTTTTGTCTAATTTGGTTTAAATTTTCCACATAGTGTTCTGTTATGACTTCCACCTACTGAGACAAATACGTTCCGAAACAATGTATAACCTGATATAGCTCCCATATAAACCAATCTCCCGATTTGACTCCTTGAGTCCTTACAAGCCGCAATTTTTGTCCGATTAGGCTGAAATTTTGCATGCGATGTTCTGTTACGACTTCCAATAACTCTGCCAAATACGGCCAAAATCTATCTATAACCTAATATAGCTCCCGTGTAAACCGGTCTCTCGATCATCCTTGTTCGGTTCCTAGAAGCTTTAATTTTGCTGAAGTTTGACAGAAGTTAGGTATGCAGAATAAAATTATGCCCAACGACTAAATTTATTTAGTATAAATGTTTACCAGAATCCATGGTGGTAGGTTCATTCATTTTCAGCAAACAACAGACTTTTTAGCAGTAAGCGTGCTGCTCTGAAATAGCAGTACTACTGCTGTAATAGCAGAACTACTGCTACAATAGCAGCAAAATTAACTGCTTATATTCAGCAGATAGTGTTTACTATTTTCAGCCAACTTTTTTCTATGAGTGTATGTGTCCCGTTATGATACCGAAAGCTATACTGACCTCCTTCTAACTTATTTTCAGTAATTGCCTCGTCTGTGCCAAGTACGGTTCAAATTGCATAATAACTTGATATAGTTGCCATATAAACCAATTACGGACCTTTACTTCTTGAGCATCTAGAGGGCGTAATGTTAAACCGATTTGGCTGGAATTTTGCATACGGTCTTTTGATAAGACTTCCAACAATTATGGCCAAGTATGGTCAGAATCGGTCTTTGAACTAATATAGTCCCCCTATAAAACGATTTCTCGATTATTCTTCTCTAGCCTATAGAGGGCGCCATTCTTATCCGATTTGGATGAAATTTTGTACAACGTAATTTTAAACCGATTTGGCTGAAATTTTGCATGCGATCTTTTGTTCAGACTTCCAACAATTATGGCCATAATTGTATGGTCAGAGTCGGTATTTAAACTGCCCCCCTATAAAACGATTTCCCGATTATGCTTCTCTAGCCTATAGAGGGCGCAATTCTTATTAGATTTGGCTGAAATTTTGTACAACGTAATTTTAAACCGATTTGGCTGAAATTTTGCATGCGATCTTTTGTTCAGACTTCCAAGTATGGTCTGAATCGCTCTTTAACCTGGCATAGCTGCCATATAAACTGATCTCCCGATTTTACTTCTTAAGCCTGTATAGGGCGCAGTTTTTATCCGATTTGCACAATGACTTGAACTATGATCTCCAATATCTAAGGCACGTATTGTCCAATTAGGTCCATAACTTGATATGGCTCCAAAAGCATGGCAATTTTCATCCTTTATCCTTTGTTTGATACGAGGCAAAGAACTTGACAAATGCGATCCATGGTGAAGGGTATCTAAGATTCGGCCAAGCCGAACTTAGCACACTTTTCCTTGTTTAATGGTATGCTAATTTTTCACTCGAGATGAGCTAAATGGCCGAAAATTTTATGTAATCGAAAAATAATAATAATTTTAAAATAGTTTTATTTTTATCATAGAGTGTTCAAAATTGATTACAGTTAACAAATTAAAACAAGTTACGCAAGTGATAGAATAAAATCAAAAAATGCCAAACAAGGATGGGTGTGCAGCTGGCAGCTGGCTTCTGACCATGATCATATTATTAATAGTATTCTGAGCTGTGTTTTGTATTCATATGCATATCAGCTGTATAAAGACAGGCTTGCTTAAACGATTTTATTCTGTTTTCATAAAAAAATTTGCAAAATTCTATTTTAAAAAATTTTAGAAAATCGTTTGAGAAATTGACTTTTACGGCAAAAATTCTTTGATATTTTATTTTTAAAACAAAAGTCTTAAAACTTGTTCTCCTCATACCTTTCATTGAAATTCCATTATAAATTTTTTTTTTTGAATATATTCCCCGTATTCTATGCATATAATTATTAATTTTATTGATGAAATATGTTTCATTGACGTACATAAATTAAACAAATATTCAACATCAATCATTCGCGCGTTCGAGTTGGATATATTTTGTGTTTTGTTTTCTTCAAACCCACTGGATAATAATTTTTTTTTTTGATTCTGAATTCGAATCTTCCACATGTTTCGACGGTTAACTTCTAAATATCCGGTTAAATGGCATCCAGCGAATAAATTATAATCGGCTAATAAAAACAAGTAACAGCGTGCTAAGTTCGGCCGGGCCGAATCTTGGGAACCCACCACCAGGGCAGCAAAAATTAAAGCTTCTGACAAGTAGACCGGTTTACATGGGAGCTATATCAGGTTAAAGACCGATTCAGACCACATTTGGCACGCATGTCATATGAAAAGACGTTGTATAAAATTTCATCCAAATTGGATAAGAATTGCGCCCTCTATAGGCTAGAGAAGCATAATCGTGAAATCGTTTTATATGGGGGCTATATCAGTTTAAAGACCCATTCTGACCATACTTGGCCATAATTGTTGAGAGTCTTAACAAAAAAAGTATGCAGAATTCCAGCCAAATCAGTTTAAAATTACGCCCTCTAGAGGCTAAAAATTTCAGCCAAATCGGATAAAAACTGCGCCCTATACAGGCTTAAGAGGTAAAATCGGGAAATCAGTTTATATGGGAGCTGTATCAGGTTAAAGACCGATTCCGACCACATTTGGCACGCATGTCATATGAAAAGACGTTGCACAAAATTTCATCCAAATCGGATAAGAATTGCGCCCTCTATAGGCTAGAGAAGCATAATCGGGAAATCGTTTTATATGGGGGCTAAATCAGTTTCAAGACCGATTCTGACCATACTTGGCCATAATTATTGGAAGTCTTAACAAAAAAAAGTAGGCAGAATTCCAGCCAAATCGGTTTAAAATTACGCCCTCTAGAGGCTAAAAATTTCAGCAAAATCGGATAAAAACTGCGACCTATACAGGCTTAAGAGGTAAAATCGGGAGATCAGTTTATATGGGAGCTATATCAGGTTATAGACCGATTCAGACCACATTTGGCACGCATGTCATATGAAAAGACGTTGTATAAAATTTCATCCAAATTGGATAAGAATTGCGCCCTCTATAGGCTAGAGAAGCATAATCGTGAAATCGTTTTATATGGGGGCTATATCAGTTTAAAGACCCATTCTGACCATACTTGGCCATAATTGTTGAGAGTCTTAACAAAAAAAGTATGCAGAATTCCAGCCAAATCAGTTTAAAATTACGCCCTCTAGAGGCTAAAAATTTCAGCCAAATCGGATAAAAACTGCGCCCTATACAGGCTTAAGAGGTAAAATCGGGAAATCAGTTTATATGGGAGCTATATCAGGTTAAAGACCGATTCAGACCAAATTTAGCACGCATGTCATATGAAAAGACGTTGCACAAAATTTCATCCAAATCGGATAAGAATTGCGCCCTCTATAGGCTAGAGAAGCATAATCGGGAAATCGTTTTATTTGGGGGCTATATCAATTTAAAGACCGATTCTGATCATACTTGGCCATAATTGTTGGAAGTCTTAACAAAAGACCGTATGCAAAATTCCAGCCAAATCGGTTTAAAATTACGCCCTCTAGAGGCTAAAAATTTCAGCCAAATCGGATAAAAACTGCGCCCTATACAGGCTTAAGAGGTAAAATCGGGAAATCAGTTTATATGGGAGCTGTATCAGGTTAAAGACCGATTCCGACCACATTTGGCACGCATGTCATATGAAAAGACGTTGCACAAAATTTCATCCAAATCGGATAAGAATTGCGCCCTCTATAGGCTAGAGAAGCATAACCGGGAAATCGTTTTATTTGGGGGCTATATCAATTTAAAGACCGATTCTGATCATACTTGGCCATAATTGTTGGAAGTCTTAACAAAAGACCGTATGCAAAATTCCAGCCAAATCGGTTTAAAATTACGCCCTCTAGAGGCTAAAAATTTCAGCCAAATCGGATAAAAACTGCGCCCTATGCAGGCTTAAGAGGTAAAATCGGGAAATCAGTTTATATGGGAGCTATATCAGGTTAAAGACCGATTCTGACCACATTTAACACGCATGTCATATGAAAAGACGTTGCACAAAATTTCATCCAAATCGGATAAGAATTGCGCCCTCTATAGGCTAGAGAAGCATAATCGGGAAATCGTTTTATATGGGGGCTATATCAGTTTAAAGACCGATTCTGACCATACTTGGCCATAATTATTGAAAGTCTTAACAAAAAAAAGTAGACAGAATTCCAGCCAAATCGGTTTAAAATTACGCCCTCTAGAGGCTCAAGAAGTAAATGTCCGTAATCGGTTTATATGGAAGCTATGTCAGGTTATCGACGAATTTGGACCGTACTTAGCACAGTTGTTGAAAGTCACAACAGAACACTACATGCAAAATTTCAGCCAAATCGGACAACAATTGGGGCTTGTAAGGGCTCAAGAAGTCAAATCGGGAGATCGGTTTATATGGGAGCTATATCGGGTTCTTGACCGATTTGGACCGTACTAGGCACAGTTGTTGGAAGTCATAACAGAACACTACATGCTAAATTTCAGTCAAATAGGACGAAAATTGCGGCTTCCAGGGGCTCAAGATGTCAAATCGGGAGATCGGTTTATATGGGAGCTATATTAGGTTCTCGACCGATTTGGACCGTATTAGGCACAGTTGTTGGAAGTCATAACAGAACCTCACATGCAATATTTCAGCCAAATCAGAAATTACGGCTTCTGGGGTCTCAAGAAGTCAAATCGTATATGGAAGATATATCAGGATAAATACCGATTTAGACCGTACTTGGTACAGTTTTTGAAAGTCTTAGGAGAACACTACATGCACAATTTCAGCCAAATCGAACAAACTTTTTTTTTTTTTGTCGGCCAATACGCAGGTGATGTCATCCCCTTTGAATGCAGTGCATTGCGTTGGCGAGAGAAAATTAAGATTTGGAGGGGGGGAAAGGATGTAGTGCTTATTGACATTTGTCTTAAATTCTTGTATGTCAAAGTGGGTGGGAAAAACATTAGCCGGAAGTCGATTCCACATTCGAACGGTTCGGGCGAAATAAGAATTCTCTCTATAATGCATTGTGCGGTCTGCTGGCCAATCAATTACAAACCGGTGTGAGTTCCTGGAATGTCTAGTATTCCTGACATACATCCTTACATCAGGAATAAGAAGACGAATATCAGACGAACACACGCCAAACAACCCACATTGCGACGATGATGAAGGGAGGCAATAGAGTTGGATACCCCACTGTCCCCAATCAACGCCATCGCTCTCCTCTGTACACGGTCCAGTAGCTCCAGAGATGATTTTGAAGCTCCAGCTCATACATGTGAGTTGTACTCCATTTTCGGCCTTATGAAAGTGGTGTCGATGTTAAGAAGATCAGACGGAATGAAGTAATTCTTACACCCTTTAAGGAAGCCTAAACACTTGAATGCTTCTTTCGACACTTCGAATACATGTTTAGCCCAACGGACATCACTTTGTATTTTCATGCCCAGAACATCAAGAGCTTCTGATTGCTCAACATCTACACCGTTAATAGACAAAGATAATCGTAATGGGTCAGCGAATAGTTTGTGTGACAACAAGCAGCACTGAGTCTTCCGTGCATTAATATCTACTCGATTCATTCGGCCCCACTCTGAAATTGCCAGCAAATCCTGGCAGAGTGTATCGTCCATAAGCCGCCTCTTGTCCTCAATCTCTCGAGGACTTGGGCTATGGTCGAATGACTACGAATGACAGAGATTACTGTCATCCGCAAATGAGTAGATCGGATTCGATGTCTGACGCAACTGATCGTTGATGAAAATTAAATATAAAAAGAGAAGGAGAAAGAACACAGCCCTCTGGGGTACACCTGCGGTCAATTTGCGCTCATTGGATGAGAACCCATCTGTAACGACTCGAATAGTGCGATCTCTGAGAGAGATCGAAATAAATCGAACAAAGCCATTACCGACACAAAATGCGACAAGCCTTGATAGGAGTGCACCGTGCCAGACCCTATCAAATGGCTTGGAGATATCCAGAGCCACAACCTTACTCTCACCAAACTGGTGGATTGAGCGACTCCAACGTTGCGACAGAAGTGCCACCCATAGAGCGATTTCTACGGAACCCATACTGTTGGTCGCTAAGAAGGCCATTAGACTCTAAATACCTCACAAGATGGTGAATAACCATGCTCTCCATGACCTTCGAGAGAGCGTAGCATATCGCAATTGGCCGATAATTTGCAGTGTTGCTTGCCTCACCCTTCTTGGGTATTGGCTGAACGTTCGTAACCCTCCAAAGCGCCGGGAAGACTCCCGAACGGTAGGCAAGATTGAAAAGGTTGCGTAATGGACAAGCAAGTGTCGAAGAAGACTTGCGTAAGAGAAGTGTCGATATGCCATCCGGGCCCGGGATTTATTTACCTCTAGATTTTCAAGAAGCCTTTTAACTCCACGAGTTTGAAAAAATATTTGGGGGATGATGCCAGATACATTATCTACTGAGGGGAGTGGTTGATTGCTATCCGGCAGGGAAGAATTCCCTGCAAATATTGGGTTGCCCAAAAAGTAATTGCGGATTTTTCATATAGTCGGCGTTGACAATTTTTTTCACAGCTTGTGACTCTGTAGTTGCAGTCTTTCTTCTGTCAGTTGTCAGCGGTTACTTTTAGCTTGCTTTAGAAAAAAAGTGTAAAAAAAGTATATTTGATTAAAGTTCATTCTAAGTTTTATTAAAAATGCATTTACTTTCTTTTAAAAAATCCGCAATTACTTTTTGGGCAACCCAATATATCAGCCAACAGGTTGGGCCTTATCATCCTACATCAATATTAAGTACATGTGCAAAATTTTAAGCTCTATGCTTTCGACCGCTATTGTGATTTCGACACACGGACGGACGGACATGGCTAGATCGACTCAGAGCGTCGAGATGATCAAGAATATGTTCACGGGGTTTTATGTTTACGGGGTCTTCGACGAATACTTCGATGTGTTACAAACGGAATGACTAGCTTAGCATACCCCCATTCTATGGTGGTGGGTATAAAAAGTTGTTAGATGTCTATTAGATATACGATGATGCAGATTCTTGATGGTTCTACAAAATTATGAGAAAAGAACCCTTGTTCAATTGTTGCGCGTATTTAATCCACAAAAGGGGGTTTACACAAAGTCTACCTTTTGTATTTAAGTCTATCGCAAATGTGCTAATTCCAAAAATTTGGTATTATTTATGATCGCCACTAGTGAAAAAAATAGCAATTTCCAGTCCAACGATCATTCACTTTCTGTTAAAATTATACCAATAGAAAATGAATGGCGATATTGAAATTGAATTTGCAGATTCAAAATACGAGGGCTGCTTTATAAGTTTCTGACCTAATACTGAGAATGCAAATTTTTATCATCAACCAGTAAGGAAAGGCAAAAGTGCGGACTGTATAATACCCTATTCCTGTCCTAAAAGTAAAAAGTGTGAGCTATATGTAATTCTGAATCAATTTTGATGGATCTCGACCGGGCCGAACTTTGGATACCCACCAACTCGGGCGTATATGAAAACCCCCTTTCGCCACAATCCGTTGAAAATTGGATAACTTGTGCACCCAAATTCGTCACGGACATTCAGTGGTCTAATATATATGTCACTATTCAACTTTGTAGAACAAAAGACTGTTTTTTTTTTTGGTACATATATGCAGCTAGCTGAGCCGGGCCCGCTCCGCTGCGCCTTCTTTTACTTTATATGGAACAAAAGTTTCCTTGGAATATTTATTTTCGACAATTAAAGATTTTTTAATGAAATACCATGCTACGACTAACAGTTTAACAATATAAGTGCCTTTATCTGAATCCCATATGGTCTTTATTGGTCTACGAATTTAAGTTTGGATGTAAGGTGTACTCCCAGATACTTGGCCCTGAAAAAATATCAGCATCCTGCTCTTCTCTCAAATGCCATTAATTTAAACCCCATATTACCATTGGCTTAATAGGAGTTTACAGGACGAGGCGTCCCCCAAACACATGGCCCCAAAATAGGTTGTCAAATTAGTTTTCTAATCTCAAATACATTTCATTTGAGCCACATATTGGCATGGTCGAAAAATTGTTTCCCTTTGGGGGTGTTTGTTTTGTGGCCCCATAGACACTTTTCCCTAATATTGATATCAGATTTGTGCATTACTCCCAAATACTTTTCATTTGAGCCCTATGTGGCTATGGTCGTAAATGTGTCCCCTTTGGGGGAGGTTTTTGAGAAGAGGCGGCCCTCCAAACACTTGGTCTCATATTTAGATATCGGATTCTAATCCTGCACTCAAATACCTTTTATTTAATCCCCATATTCCCATGGTCGGTAAATAAGTCATGTTTGGGGGGTGTTTTGGGGATGGGATGGACCGCCTGAAACGTGGTTCCACATTTGAATTTTAGATTCGTATTCTACTCGCAAATACCTTTCCTTTGAGTCCCATATTGCCATGGTCGGTAAATATGTCCGATTTAGGGGTGTTTTGGGGGTTGGGGTGGTCCCCCTAGCACTTGGTTCGATATATGGATATCAGATACGTTTTCTCATCCTAAATACCTTTCATTTGAGTCCCATATTGTCGTTTCTGAAAATTAGGGTAAGGGGGAGGGTCCGCCCCCCCCCCCCCCCCCCTTCAGATATCAAAAAATTTAGTACCATATTTTCAGCACGGGGTCATTATGCACCATCTGTGAAAATTTCAAGAAAATCGGTTCAGCCGTTTCTGAGTTTTCGGAGGCCACCGTAGCGCAGAGGTTAGCATGTCAGCCTATGAGGCTGAACGCCTGGGTTCGAATCCTGGCGAGACCATCAGAAAGAAAAATTCAGCGGTGGTTTTCCCCTCCTAAAGCTGGCAACATTTGTGAGGTACTATGCCATGTTAAACTTCTCTTCAAAGAGGTGTTGCACGGCGGCACGCCGTTCGGACTCGGCTATAAAAAGGAGGTCCCTTATCATTGAGCTTTAACTTGAATCGGACTGCACTCATTGATATGTGAGAAGTTTGGAATGTTCATGGGCAGATTTTGCATTCAGTCTCTTATAGGCAGATCGTCCCCTTATAAGCAGATCGGTCTATATGGCAGCTATATCTAAATAAAGTCCAATCAGAACCATACTTAGGTCGGATGTTGGGAGGTCTTAATATACTCACTGTCTTGAATTTCAGCGAAATCGGGTAATAAATAAAGCTTTTATTGGCTTCAGACCCTATATCTGGAGATCGGTCTATATGACAGCTATATCTAAATAAAGTCCGATCTGAACCTTATTTAGGTCAGATTGTGGGAGGCTCTAAATAACCCACGGTTTTAAATTTCAGCGAAATCGGGTAATAAATAAAGCTTTTATGGCCTTCAGACCCTTTATCGGGAGATCAGTCTATATGGCAGCTATATCTAAATATCGACCGATCAAATCCACATTTAAGTCAGATGTCAGGAGGCTTAAAATAACCTACTGTGGCAAATTTCAGCGAAATCGGGTAATAAATAAAGCTTTTATGGCCTTCAGACCTTTTATCGAGAGATCGGTCTATATGGCTGCTATATCTAAATATGGACCGATCCAATCCTTATTTAGGTCAGATGTTGGGAGGCTTTAAATAACTTACTGTTGTCAATTTCAGCGAAATGGATTAAAAAACAAGTAAAAGCGTGCTAAGTTCGGCCGGGCCGAATCTTATATACCCTCCACCATGGATCGCATTTGTCGAGTTCTTTTCCCGGCATCTCTTCTTAGGCAAAAAAGGATATAAGAAGAGAGTTGCTCTGCTATTAAAACGATATCAAGATATGGTCCGGTTCGGACCACAATTAAATTATATGTTGGAGACCTGTGTAAAATTTCAGCCAATTCGTATAAGAATTGCGCCCATTGGGGCTCACGAAGTAAAATAGAGAGAACGATTTATATGGGATCTGTATCGGGCTATAGACCGATTCAGACCATAATAAACACGTTTGTTGATGGTCATGAGAGGATCCGTCGTTTAAAATTTCAGACATATCGGTAATAATAATTGCGACTTCTAGGGGTCAAGAAGTCAAGATCCCAGATCGGTTTATATGGCAGCTATATCAGGTTATGAACCGATTTGAACCTTATTTGACACAGTTGTTGAAAGTAAAAATAAAATACGTCATGCAAAATTTCAGCCAAATCGGATAGGAATTGCGCCCTCTAGAAGCTCAAGAAGTCAAATCCCCAGATCTGTTTATATGACAGCTATATCAGGTTATGAACCGATTTCAACCATACTTGGCACAGTTGTTGGATATCATAACGAAATACTTGGTGCCAAAAATTCATTCCAATCGGATAAGAATTGCGCACTCTAGAGGCTCAAGAAGTCAAGACCCAAGATCGGTTTATATGGCAGCTATATCATGTTATGGACCGATTTGAACCATACTTGGCACAGTCATTGGATATCATAACAAAACACGCCGTACAAAATTTCATTCGAATCGGATAAGAATTGCGTACTCTAGAGGCTCAAGAAGTCAAGACCCAAGATCGGTTTATATGGCAGCTATATCAAAACATGGACCGATATGGCCCATTTACAATACCAACCGACCTACACTAATAAGAAGTATTTGTGCAAAATTTCAAGCGGCTAGCTTTACTCCTTCGAAAGTTAGCGTGCTTTCGACAGACAGACGGACGGACGGACGGACGGACGGACGGACAGACGGACGGACATGGCTAGATCGACATAAAATGTCACGACGATCAAGAATATATATACTTTATGGGGTCTCAGACGAATATTTCGAGTAGTTACAAACAGAATGACGAAATTAGTATACCCCCCAACTTATGGTGGAGGGTATAATAAAGCTTTTATGGGCTTCAGACCCTATATCGGTAGATCGGTCTATATGACAGCTATATCTAAATAAAGTCCAATCTGAAACATATTTACGTCAGATGTCGGGAAGCTCTAAATAACCCACGGTTTTAAATTTCAGCGAAATCGGGTAATAAATAAAGCCTTTATGGCCTTTAGAACCTTTATCGGGAGATCGGTCTATATGGAAGCTATATCTAAATATAGTCCGATCTGAACCACATTCACGTCAGATGTCGGGAAGCTCTAAATAACCCACAGTTTTAAATTTCAGCGAAATTGGGTAATAAATAAAGCCTTTATGGCCTTCAGACCCTTTATCGGGAGATCGGTCTATATGGAAGCTATATCTAAATATCGACCGATCAAATCCACATTTAAGTCAGATGTCAGGAGGCTTAAAATAACCTACTGTGCAAATTTCAGCGAAATCGGGTAATAAATAAAGCTTTTATGGCCTTCAGACCTTTTATCGAGAGATCGGTCTATATGGCTGCTATATCTAAAAATAGTCCGATCTGGACCATATTTAGGTCAGATGTTGGGAGGCTTTAAATAACCTACTGTTGCCAATTTCAGCGAAATCGATTAAAAAATAAAGCTTTTATGGGCTTCAGACCCTTTATCGGCAGATCGGTCTATATGACAGCTATATCTAAATATAGTCCGATCTGAACCACATTCACGTCAGATGTCGGGAAGCTCTAAATAACCCACGGTTTTAAATTTCAGCGAAATCGGGTAATAAATAAAGCCTTTATGGCCTTCAGACCCTTTATCGGGAGATCGGTCTATATGGAAGCTATATCTAAATATAGTCCGATCTGAACCATATTTAGGTCGGGTATCAGGAGGCTAGAAGTAACTAACTTTTCCAAATTTTAGCGAAATCAGTTAAAAAATAAAGCTTTAATGGGCTTCAGACCCTTTATCGGGAGATTGGTCTATACGGCAGCTATATCTAAATATAGTCCAATCTGAACCATATTTGGCTCAGATGTCGGGAGGTTTAAAATAACCTGCTGTTGCAAATTTCAGCCAAATCGGGTACTAAATAAAGCTTTTATGGTCTTCAGACCCTTTATCGGCAGATCGGTCTATATGGTAGCTATATCTAAATATAGTCCGATTTGAACCATATTGGGGTTAGTTGTCGGGAAGCCTTTAACTACTCACTGCTTTAAATTTCAGCAAAATCTGATGAAAAATAAAGTTTTTTTGAGCATTAGACCCTTCATCGGCAGATCGGTCTATATAGCAGCTATATCCAAATATGGTCCGATATGGCCCATTCAAGAACTTAGCCAGCGTGCATCAAAAAAACGTATCTGTGCCAAATTTCAACTCAATATCTCAATTTTTAAAGACTCTAGAATGATTACAACAGACGGACGGACAGACGGATAGACGGACATCGTTTAATCGTCTTGGAATTTTACGACTATCCGAAATCTATACTTTGTAGGGTCGGAAATTGATATTTCGAAGTGTTGCAAACGGAATGACTAAATTAATATACCCCTATCCTACGGTGGTGGGTATCAAAAGGGAAGGGGAAAGGACAGAGCCTTGTGGCGCACCTGCGGTCAATGTATACTCATCTGATGAGAACCCATTCACAACAACTCGTATAGCGCGATCTCTGAGAAAGCTCGATATAAATCGAACAAAGTTATTACCGACACCAAAAGCGACAAGCTTTGATAAAAGTGCACCGGGCCACACCCTATCAAATGCCTTGGAGATATCCAGAGCCACGACCTTACTCTCACCAAACTGGTGGATAGAGCGACTTCATCGTTCCGACAAAAATGCCATGGGGTCTCCCGTAGAGCGATTTCTGCGGAACCCATTGGACTCTAAGTATCTGCCAAGATGATGGCTAACCATACTCTCTATAACCTTGGAGAGCGCGGAGCATATCACAATTGGCCGGTAATTCGTAGGGTTGTTCGCCCCACCTTTCTTGGGCATGGGCTGAACGTTCGCAACCTTCCAACGCGCTGGGAAAACACCCGCATGGTAAGCAAGGTTGAAAAGGTTGCGTAGTGGATGAGCAAGCATCGAAGAATACTTACAAAGCCTCTCGCCATCCGAGACCATCTCCCATTTAGATATAGCTATGGACATAGTAGTGAAGCTATAACAAAATAGGATGATTTTTATATCCGTGTTTTTACATAGCTTTTTAAAGTTTTAAACACCCGATTTAATATAAAGCTTAACTTTGTATATTTTTAATAAATAAAAAAAAAATCATAATCAAAATTCCAAACGATGCACAAAAAGTAAATGTATTGCAAAAATAAACGAGTCCTTATTTTTTTTTTTTAAATTTTAATTTTGAAAATACAAAAAAAAAACGTTCTACACGCGCAGTGTATAAACCGTCAAATCGGTGAATACCTCGATTCTAAGAAAAAAAACAAACAAAAGAAATTTTTTGAATTATGAAGCCATAGTAAATTGCGTATCAATCATAGACTAACAACTCGCTTGGTCTTTAAGTCTACGTTGAATTGAACCGAAATGGTTTTAAACGTCGATGACGTTTTTGTGAGTTAATTCGGCGCGAGTTAGATTAAAACAAGTCTTCTTCTTTTGATTATTAATTAATGGGCGAGCAGAGAGTTTTGCTATTGGGTATCTCTCAAAGCCGCAGTCGTAATTTAATTCACACCTCCAGCTAAGTTAAACAATTTAAAATATTTATTTATTGAGCAAAAAAATGCATACCTACTTAGATATGAAGCTACACCATTTCCAAGAGTAATTCACCGCGATAGAGTTACCCCAAACTTTGGTCATCATATTCATCTTATATATAAAATTGAATTGAATTGAAACAGCTGAACCGATTACCATAAAATTTTCACAGATTGCGTAGGTTGGCCTGGAAAAAAACATAGGCTATATCATTTTTTGATATCGGACGGGGGGGCGGACCCTCCCCCTTACCCCAAAAGTACTACCCAAAAATAAAAGTGGACCAATCGTAACAATATGGGACTCAAATGAAAGATATTCAGAAATAGAGAACGAATTTCATATTAAAAATTGGGTCCAAGTAACTGTAGGGGGCACCCCAACCCCAAAACCCCCTAAAATAGGGTTTTTGGACGATCATGACAATATGGGACTCAAATGAAAGGTATTCGGGAGTAGATTACGAATATATGGTTTGTTGATTTCGGAAGGGGATGGACCCTCCCCCTTTACCCAAAAACAACACACAAAATCAAAAGTGGACGAATCGGGACATTAAGGGTATCAAATGAAAGATATTGGAAATGAATACGAATATGGTATGCCTCCAACCCTAAAATTCCCGCAAAAAAACATATTGGACGTTCATGTCAATATGGGCCTCAAATGAAAGGTATTCGGAAGTAGATTACGAATCTGGCATATAAAATCAGATCGAAGTATAAGGGGTCCCCCTTCCCCCCAAAAAGGCTTTTAATGGGAGTATAACCCATCATGAGTATATGGGACTTGGTTTTTTTGTTTGTTCCGTAGAACCAAAAACTGCTGAACCGATTTTCTTAATATTTTCGCAGATTGTGTAAGTTTGCCTGGAAGGAAACATAGGCTATATAATTTTTAGATATCGGATGGAGGCGGTTCCTCCCCCTTACCCCAAGAACGCCATCCAAAACCAAAAGTGGACCGATAGGCACAATATGGGCATCGAATGAAAAGTTTTGGAGACTAGAAAGTGAATATCGTATTAAAATTTGGGTCCAAATGCCCAGCGGGTGTCCCTAATCCAAAAACTCCTTTCAACAGATATATTCGACGTTCATGTCAATATAGGCCTCAAATGAAAAGTATACCACAGTAGATTACAAATATGGCATACAAAATTAGGTCCAAGTAATGGGAGGTCGCCCTCGGGGGCCGCCCAAAACCCGCCAAATGGGTATAAAGACCAACCACGACAATATGGAGCTCAAACGAAAGGTGCCTGAGAGAAAAAAGTGAATTTGATATCCAATTGAAGAGCCATGTGTTAGGGGAACTGCCCCACCCGAAAACACCTCCCTATTATTTAAAAGCTATTTGATGTTTAAATTGATTGATTTTCGGGAAATTAATACTCATTTTCGGGACAAAGTCCCTGGGGTCCATCTCACCCTCAAAAAACACTTATTTACCGATCATGCCATTATGGAGCTCATTTAAAATGTAAAGAGTGATTTGTTAAGAGCTTGATAACTTTTTTTTTAAAAAAAACGCATAAAATTTGCAAAATCTCATCGGTTCTTTATTTGAAACGTTAGATTGGTCCATGACATTTACTTTTTGAAGATAATTTCATTTAAATGTTGACCACGGCTGCGTCTTAGGTGGTCCATTCGGAAAGTCCAATTTTGGGCAACTTTTTCGAGCATTTCGGCCGGAATAGCCCGAATTTCTTCGGAAATGTTGTCTTCCAAAGCTGGAATAGTTGCTGGCTTATTTCTGTAGACTTTAGACTTGACGTAGCCCCACAAAAAATAGTCTAAAGGCGTCAAATCGCATGATCTTGGTGGCCAACTTACCGGTCCATTTCTTGAGATGAATTGTTCTCCGAAGTTTTCCCTCAAAATGGCCATAGAATCGCGAGCTGTGTGGCATGTAGCGCCATCTTGTTGAAACCACATGTCAACCAAGTTCAGTTCTTCCATTTTTGGCAACAAAAAGTTTGTAAGCATCGAACGATAGCGATCGCCATTCACCGTAACGTTGCGTCCAACAGCATCTTTGAAAAAATACGGTCCAATGATTCCACCAGCGTACAAACCACACCAAACAGTGCATTTTTCGGGATGCATGGGCAGTTCTTGAACGGCTTCTGGTTGCTCTTCACTCCAAATGCGGCAATTTTGCTTATTTACGTAGCAATTCAACCAGAAATGAGCCTCATCGCTGAACAAAATTTGTCGATAAAAAGCGGATTTTCTGCCAACTTTTCTAGGGCCCATTCACTGAAAATTCGACGTTGTGGCAGATCGTTCGGCTTCAGTTCTTGCACGAGCTGTATTTTATACGGTTTTACACCAAGATCTTTGCGTAAAATCTTCCATGTGGTCGAATAACACAAACCCAATTGCTGCGAACGGCGACGAATCGACATTTCACGGTCTTCAGCAACACTCTCAGAAACAGACGCAATATTCTCTTCTGTACGCACTGTACGCATTCGTGTGGTTGGTTTAATGTCCAATAAAGTAAACTGAGTGCGAAACTTGGTCACAATCGCATTAATTGTTTGCTCACTTGGTCGATTATGTAGACCATAAATCGGACGTAAAGCGCGAAACACATTTCGAACCGAACACTGATTTTGGTAATAAAATTCAATGATTTGCAAGCGTTGCTCGTTAGTAAGTCTATTCATGATGAAATGTCAAAGCATACTGAGCATCTTTCTCTTTGACACCATGTCTGAAATCCCACGTGATCTGACAAATACTAATGCATGAAAATCCTAACCTCAAAAAAATCACCCTTTATTTGAAAGTGGAGCACGAAGCGTTTATTTACATTAAGGGCCAAGTGTCTCTCTAACCCGGAAATATTTTCTAATACGCTAATATAGGACCCAAGAGAAAGGTATTTGGGAGTGGAGTAAAAATTTACCCAGGAACCGAGAAGGGGCACACTTCTCACACATCAATGAAAGCCTTTCGATTCTAGTTTAAACTCAATGATAAGGGACTTTTTTTTATAGCCGAGACCGGCGCTTCTTCCATTTTACGACGAATCACAGTTTTGGCTCAATGGGTACGAAAATAAGCAGAATTTTCGATTTTAGAGTGAAGATTCGGCCGAAGCATTGCAAGAACTACCAATGCAGCCAATTTAGTGTGATTTATGGGCTGGTGGCATCATTGGACCGTACTTCTTCAAAGATGATGCAATTCGTAACGTAACTGTAAATGGTGAGCGCTACCGTGAGATGATATCCAACTTTTTTTTTGCCCAAAATGCAAGAGTTTGACTTGCATGACATGTGGTTTCAACAAGACGGTGCTACATGTCACACAGCTCGAGTAACTATGGACTTATTGAGAGGCGAGTTCGATGAACATTTTATTTCACGTTCGGTACCGGTCAATTGGCCGCCTTGATCATGCGATTTAACGCCATGTGACTATTTCTTGTGGGGCTATATTAAAGTACATGTACAAGTGCACCGAAAAGCACGCTTCAATTGACGCATTGGAAGGCAACATTGAAGCATTTATTCGTGAGACACCGGACGAAATGTTGGAAAGAGTACGCCAAAATTGGACTAAGCGAAAGGACCATTTGAGGCATGGTCACGGTCAACAGTACCTTCAAACATTTAATTATATGGACCGTACTATCGATTCAAATAAAGATTTCATGTATTTTTCTGAATTTTATGTGTGTTGTTTTTTTTTTGGAAAAACTTTCCTATAGCTCTTAAAAAAATCACCCTTTTGAATAAAATAATGCACTTTAACTAAATTTAGTTCGTATAAATTTTTAGCAGATTCCATGGTGATGGGTTCCCAAAATTCGGCCCGGCCGAACTTAGCCCCATCAAAGATAATTTTCAGCGTTTGTTTTCTCCTCCCAATACTGGCAACATTTGGGAGGAACTATGCCATGTAAAAACTTTTCTCCCAAGAAGTGTCGTACGCCGTTCGGACTCGGCTATAAAAAGGAGATCCCTTGTCATTCAGCCTAAAACTTGAATCGCACTGCACTCATTGATATGTGAGAAGTTTGGCCCTGTTCCTTAATGTTCATGGGCAAAATTTGCATTTGCATGAAGTAGTAGCTGGTTTTTAACAGTGAAAATAGCAATACTTGAAATCGAGAGATCGTTCTTTATATCAGCTACATCCAAATCTGGACCGATCTGAGTCAATTGCCGAAAGATGTCGATGGGCCTAAAGAAACTCACTGTCCCCAATTTCGGCAAAATCGGATAATAAATGCGTCTTTTATGGGTCCAAGGCCTTAAATCGGGAAATCGGTCTTTATATCAGCTATATCCAAATCTGAACCGATCTGAGTCAAATTGCCAAAAGATGTCGATGGGCCTAAAGCACATCACTGTCCCAAATATCAGCAAAATCGGATAATAAATATGGCTTTTATGGGCCCAAAACTTTAAATCGAGAGATCGGTCTATATGACAGCCATATCCAAATCTGGACCGATATAGGCCACATTGCAGAAAAATGTGGAGGGGCCTAACGCAATTCACTTTGCCAAATTTCGGCGAAATCGGACAATAAATGCGTCTTTTATGCGCCCAAAACCTTAAATCGATAGATCGGCCTATATGCCAGTTATATCCAAACCTGGACCGATCTCTATATGGCAGCTTTATTTAAATCTGGACCGATCTGGGCCAAATTGCAAAAAGATGTCGTGGGGCCCAAGATAACTCACTGTCCAATATGTCTGCGAAATCGGACAATAAATGCGCCTTTTATGGGCCCAAAACCTTAAGTCGAAAGATTGGTCTATATGGCAGCTATATTCAAATCTGGACCGATCTGGACCAAATTGCAAAAAGATGTCAAGGGACCTAACGCAATAATAAATGCGTCTTTTATGGGCCCAAAATCTTAAATCAAGAGATCGGTCTATATGACAGCTATATCCAATTTTGACCGATCTGGGCCAAATTGAAAACAGATGTCGTAGTGCCTAACACAACTTACTGTCCCAAATTTCGGCGAAATCGGGCCATAAATGCGTCTTTTATGGGTCCAAAACCTTAAATCTAGAGATCGATCTTTATGGCAGCCATATCCAAATCTGAACCGATCTGGGCCAAATTGCAGAAAGATGTGGAGGGGCCTACGCAACTCACTTTCCCAAATTTCGGCGACATCGGACAACAAATGCGTCTTTTATGGGTCTAAAACCTTAAATCGGGAGATCGGTCTACATGGCAGCTATATCCAAATCTAGACCGATCGGGGCCAAGTTGAAGAAAGGTGTCGAGTGGCCTAACACAACTCACTGTCCTAAATTTCAGCGAAATCGGACAAAATGCACCTTTAATGGGCCTAAGACCTTAAATCGTTTGATCGGACTATATGGGGTCTGTATCAAGATATAGTCCGATATAACCCATCTTCGAACTTGACCTGCCTATCGAAAAAGAAAAAATCTGTGCAAAGTTTCAGCTCAATATCTTAATTTTTAAAGACTGTGGCGTGATTTCAACAGACAGACGGACGGACGGCCATGGCTAGATCATCTTAGATTTTTAAGACGATCAAGAATAGATAATCTTTATAGGGTCGGAAATGGATATTTCGATGTGTTGCAAACAACATGACAAAATGAATATAACCCCATCCTTCGATAGGGGGTATAAGAAGTTGTGAACTCTTTTTAAAATGTTTGCCGTTCGGCCCACTGTGCATTGCCAATAAATTAAAAATTTAAATTTTTTTTTACCCACCACCATAGGATGGGGGTATACCAATCAAGTCATTCCATTTGTTACATCACGAAATATTCGTCTAAGACCCCATAAAGTATATATATTCTTGATCCTCTCGACGTCCTGAGTCTATATAGCCTTGCCCGTCCATCTGTCGATTTCACGTTAGAGATCGAACGCGCAAAGCTAGCCGCTTGAAATTTTGCACACATACTTAGTATTGATGTTGGTCGTTGGGGATTGCAAATGGGCAATATCAGTTCAGATTTAGATATAGCTCCCATATAAACCGATCTCCCGATTTGAATTCTTGAGCCGCCGATCTCCCGATTTGCACAGGAAGCCGCCATTTTTGTTCGATTTGGGGGAAATTTTGCAATTTTTGTCCGATTGGGCTGAAATTTTACTTGTGATGTTCTGTTATGAATTCCAACATTTTTGTTTAGTACGGTCCAAATCGGTCTATAACCTGATATAGCTCCCATATAAACCCGTCACCCGATTTGACTTCTTGAGCCCTTATAAGCCGCAATATTTGTCCGATTGGGCTGAAATTTTCCATGTAGAGTTCTGTTATGACTTTCAACATTATTGTCGAGTACGGTCCAAATCGGTCAATAACCTGATATAGCTCCCACATAAACCCGTCTCCCGATTTGACTTCTTGAGCCTTTACAAGCCCTAATTTTTGTCCGACTTGGCTGAAATTTTGCATGTAGTGTCCTGCTACAGTTTCCAACAACTGTGCCAAGTATGGTCTAAATCGGTCTATAACCTGATATAGCCTCATATAGACCGATCTCCTGATTTGACTTCTTGAGCCTTTACAAGCCGCAATTTTTGTTCGATTTGGCTGAAATTTTGCATGTAGTGTTCTGCTACGGCTTCCAACAACCTTGTCCAGTACGGTCCAAATCGGTGCATAACCTGATATAGCTCCCATATAAACCGATCTCCCGATTTGACTTCTTGAGCCCTTATAAGCCGCAATATTTGTCCGATTGGGCTGAAATTTTCCATGTAGTGTTCTGTTATGACTTCCAACATTCTTGTCTAGTACGGTCCAAATCGGTCAATAACCTGATATAGCTCCCATATAAACCGATCTCCCGATTTGACTTCTTGAGCCCTTATAAGCCGCAATATTTGTCCAATTGGGCTGAAATTTTGCATGTGGTGTTCTGTTATGACCTCCAACATCTTCGTCTAGTACGGTCTAAATCGGTCAATAACCAGATATAGCCCCTATATAAACCTGTCTCCCGATTTGACTTCTTGAGCCCTTACAAGCCTCAATTTTTGTCCGATTTGGCTGAAATTTTGCATGTGGTGTTCTTTTATGATTTCCAACAACTGTGCCAAGTATGGTCTAAATCGGTCTATAACCTGATATAGCTCCATATAAACCCGTTTCCCGATTTGACTTCTTAGGTCCTTACAAGCCGCAATATATGTCCGATATGGCTGAAATTTTGCATGTGGTGTTCTGTTATGACTTCCAACAACTGTACTTAGAACGGTTCAAATCAGGTTTTAAGTTGGGAGAAGTATGCCCTGTTCCTTAATGGACTATTCATGGGAAATTTATAAGTTTAGTAGTAGTTGGTATGCTGATCATGGAGACCCATATAGATAACAACAGGCAGCATAAATTCATTAAGGCCTCACGGTCTTATGTGATTATATAGTAAAAGTGATTTATATGGGAGCTACTGCTTCCTATATTGCTTCGATTTGTTTCATTCACAATCTTAAGGCATCTACAACATGCAAAATGTCAAGCAGAAAGCTCTTTTTGTAAACAAAAGCAAGCATTTTCTGACAGACGAACTGTGCTACGAACACAATGACGTTGTAACTACACTCCCTATGCCAAGGTGGGGGCCAATAATAGGCAATGCTATCAGTTTTTATAAAACACGTCCTACATCTAAGAACTTGAACTGCACATTAGGCAAACCACTACTTATTCTTAGAATACTCATCATGTCTCATGCCGACATTTCTTACCGCAACAGAAATTCCCTCAAGAACGTTGAATACAAAGAAAAAAACAAAAACAAGAAGAGAATATACGCCATATGGTTATGGCTGCTGCTGCTTCTACAGAGAAAAAAAGTCCCGCTTTTAAAACTGTTTTAAACCAGCAAATTGTACTTGTATTCGCCTCATTTGGTATTTATTTTTAGCCTTATGTCATAAGGAGAGAAAGATGTGAAATTCTATACAACTCACTCGATTCGGACAGTAAGTCAGTTTGAAAACAATTGCCAACGCGATCGGTAATATCAGAAGTATAGTTGCGCCTGCCTGCCTGGTGTAAAGCGAAAAAAAAACTCAATAAAATTCGATCCATAACTGCCGTTGGTTTACCAAAACAAAATCTCATTACAAGAGTGCTAATGTGTTAATTAATCTGTAAATAAGTGAAGTGAAGTTGGCTTTAATTAATTGGCAAATAAAACAAAATCAACACCAACAACAGTTTCAATTAGTGTTAAAAGAAATCAAGGAATACGGAGTGAAAACACCGAGAAAATGTCAAAATCTTTTATATTTTTATTGCTTATATCATCACTTTTAAACAAAGCCCAACAACAATTTCTAACTGTGCCCGACATTGCGTGTCCTCAGTATTTTCAATACGGCCAAGATGGCTCTGGAACTTATGGCCTACTGACAATGCCTTATGTCTCACAACGAATGCAGTTGGAAGTCCATTTGAGCCAAAAAACACCTCTAACGCAGGTAATAATCCGAAAACAGTGAAAATGTATTAAACTTTAAGTGAAATGAAGAGATGACTACTGATTAAATATTCATTTCTTGATCGAAAAATTTTGCAACACATAACGATCTTGTTCAAATTTATTTGAACAACTAGCCGAACCGGACCCACTCCGCTGCGCCTTCTTTAATTCTCTTATAACTTTTTAGGCTGGCGACACTTTGCCCTGAATGCGGATATCGAATTCGTGACATTGTAACCTATGACTCGGAATGCGTTCGAATCCTGGCAAGAACATCGAACAAAGCGGTGTTTATCCCCTCTTAATGCTGGCGACATTTGCCAGGTACAATGCCATGCATGGTCATTTAAAAACTTCTCCCCAAAGAGATGTCGCACTGTGGGATGCCGTTCGGACTCGGCTATAAGAAAAGTTCCCTTATCATTGAGTTTAAACTTGAATCGCAAAGCACTCATTGATGTGTGAGAATTTACCCCTTCTGGGTTCCTGGTGGTAATGTTCTTTTTTAGTGGAGGGATGGCATCTCAGACATTTCGACTCGAATTTTCAATACCATATTCGTATTCTACTCTCCAATACCTTTCATATGATACCTATATTGTCCCAATGGGTCCATTTTTGACTTTGGGTTGTGTTTTTGGCATAAAGGGGAAGGTCCGATCCCCCTTCCGATACCAAAAAATTATATATCCTATGTTGCCTTCCAGACAAACCTACACAATATGCGAAAATTCCGAGAAAATCGGTTCTGGCGTTTTTCAGTCTATACGGAGGGTGGGGTGGACCATCAGATACCAAGGAATACATTTTTATGTCAGATTTGTACTCTTCTTTAAAATACCTTTTATTTGATACCCATATTGCCCAACGTGGTAAAAGTGCCTATTGGGAGGTGTGTTTGGGGGTGGGGGACCCCCTCTGACATTTTGATGCCACGTTCGTACTCTACTCTCAAATACCTTTCATTTGATACCCATATTGTCCCAATCGGTAAACATGTCCGTTCGGATGGGTTAAGGGATGGGGCTTCTCCCCCCCCCCACACCCCAGGTTATTTCACCCATAATTGTATACCAATTTTACATTTTTGGGTTACCATAAGGTGGCATGCAAAATTTCGCTTAAATCGGTGCACCCATCTCCGAGATCTGGAATTTTTAAAAATCGGGGCATGGGGAGGGTCCGCCCCCCTTCAGATATTAAAAAATGTAGTACTCTACTTTCATCGGGGGCTCTACCATCTGTGAAAATTTCAAAATGCATGCTCTGTTAAGATAGTTCATTGTGTTCAAATTGTGTTCAGCGACGAAGCTCATTTTTGGCTCAATGGGTATGTAAATAAGCAAAATTGTTGAATTTGGTATGAAGATTAGCCAAAAGCATTGCACAAGCTACCAATGCATGCTGTAAAAGTCACCGTTTGGTGCGGTTTATAGGCTGGCGGCATCATTGGACCGTACTTCTTCAAAGATGATACGAATCGAAAACGTAACTGTGAATGGTGTGTGCTATCGTGAGCATGAGATCTTTATTTGAATCGATAGTACGGGGGACCGACACTCTCCTCCCAATATAAACAACACCAAAATGTAATGTAGTACGATCGAGAATATATTGCAGTCAAATGACTTTATGTGTCAGAGGGCAATGCCCCTCCCCCTGTCCTACCCAAAAAAAAGAAATTAAAAATTAATATATGAAGGCCAATCAGGATGGAATAGGCCAGCAATAAAAAGTCTTTGGTAGTAGAGTACACATTTTACCCTCAAATTGGAATAGACATAGGAGGGACCTGCGAATCTTTAACAACTAAAACGGAGTTAAGTTCGACCGGTCTGAACTTTGGGATACCCATCACCTCGGGTATATATGAAAACCACCTTTTGTCATAGTCCGGTGAAAAATTCATAATTTTTGCCCCCTTAGATCCGATTTGGACCAAATTCGGCACGGACATTGAGTGGTGTAATAAGTTCATGCCATTGTTCAATTTTGTAGAGCAAAATAGTGGTCTTTTTGGCAGCCATATCCAAATATAGAACGAACTGAATCATATACGACACGGGTGTGGAAAAGTCTCAGATTAGTCATTGTGTCAAATTTCAGCGAAATCAGATTATAAATGTATCTTTTATGTGGTCAAGACTATAAATCGAGAGATCGGTCTATATGGCAGCTATATCTACATCTGGATACCAAGTACGGTCCAAATCGGTCTACAGCCTGATATAGCTCCCATATAAACCGATCTGCCGATTTGACTTTGCACAAAGTGTTCTGTTATGATTCCCAATAACTGTACGGTTCAAATCGGTCAAGAACATGATCTAGCTCCCTTATAAACCAATCTCCCGATTTGACTTCTTGAGCCCTTACAAGCCGTGATTTTATCCGATTTCACTGAAATTTTGCATATAGTTTGCTGTTATGACTCTCAACAACTGCGTCAAGTACTGTCCAATTCGGTCTTTAACTAGATATAGCTGCCATATTTTAGGCAGAATCCATGGTGGTGTGTTCCCAAGATTCGGCCCGGCCGAACATAGCACGCTTTTACTTGTTATACTAAAAACAGCAGATTTTGTTTGCTGATTTAGCTGACCGAAATGTTTGCTTATACAGCAGTAATGTCTGCTTTCCCATTTTCAGCGGACAAAACTGCTATTTTAGCAAAAATTTTGCTGTTTTGAATAACAAATTTGTTTGAATGTAGTCATACCATTTGTAACACCTCGAAATATTCATCTAAGACCCCATGAAGTATATATATTCTTGATCGTCTCGACGTTCTGAGTCGATCTAGCCATGCCCGTTCGTTCGACCGTCTGTCCGTCTGTCGAAATCACGATAGCTGTAGAACGCGTAAAGTTAACCGCTTACAAGTTTGCACAGATACCTAATACTAATGTAGGTCGCTGGGGTTGCAAATGGGCCATATCGGTTGAGATTTAGTTATAGCTCCCATATAAACCAATCTCCCGATTTGTCCTTTTGAGTCCTTATAAGCCGCAATTCCGATTTGGCTGAAATTTTGCATGCGGTATTCTGTTAGGACCTCCAACAATTGTGCCAAGTACGGTCGAATGGAGGCCACCGTAGTGCAGAGGTTAGCATGTCCGCCTATGACGCTGAACGCCTGGGTTCGAATCCTGGCGAGAACATCAGAAAAAATGTTCAGCGGTGGTTTTCCCCTCCTAATGCTGGCAACATTTGTGAGATACTATGCCATGTAAAACTTCTCTCCAAAGAGGTGTCGCACTGCGGCACGCCGTTCGGACTCGGCTATAAAAAAGAGCCCCCCTATCATTGAGCTTAAACTTGAATAGGACTGTACTCATTGATATGTGAGAAGTTTGCCCCTGTTCCTTAATGGAATGTTCATGGGCAAAATTTGCAATTTTTACGGTCCAAATCAGTCTATAACCTTATATAGCTCCTATTGGGTTGCCCAAAAAGTAATTGCGGATTTTTCATATAGTCGGCGTTGACAAATTTTTTCACAGCTAGTGACTCTGAATTGCATTCTTTCTTCTGTCAGTTATCAACTGTTACTTTTAGCTTGCTTTAGAAAAAAAGTGTAAAAAATGTATATTTGATCAAAGTTCATTCTAAGGTTTATTAAAAATGCATTTACTTTCTTTTAAAAAATCCGCAATTACTTTTTGGGCAACCCAATATTATTCAGTAAGTGTTATTCTTTATATAAGCTGCTGCTTTCTATAGGACTTAATGAACTGTATAATATTCATATAAAGTATTGCACTTTATCTTGTTTTTAAAATGTTTGAAATTTTGTTCTTCTTGGGGGGCAGTAGACATTAAAGAAACAGGTAAGAATACAATCAACAGGTGGCCCATCTCTCGTTCTTTTGGGTGTGGTAAAGAATTGATGCTCCGCTAACCAAACAGATATGTCCCATGACTTAGAACACAAAATTGATTGATTCGCCATTGGAGCCATAAAAGGTCATACCATAGAAAAGGTGTTGAAAAATGGGTCTGTATAATATTGCCCAAAAAGTAATTGCGGATTTTTCATATAGTCGGCGTTGACAAATTTTTTCACAGCTTGTGACTCTGTAATTGCTTTCTTTCTTCTGTCAGTTATCAGCTGTTACTTTTAGCTTGCTTTAGAAAAAAAGTGTTAAAAAAGTACATTTGATTAAAGTTCATTCTAAGTTTTATTAAAAATGTATTTACTTTCTTTTAAAAAATCCGCAATTACTTTTTGGGCAACCCAATAGTTTAAGTTTCTTCATTTACAGGAATATTGGCAACTTCTAAATGCAAATTTGCCCGTGAACATTCCGCGTGCCATAGCGCGACACCTCCTTGGGGGAGAAGTTTCTACACTGCTGCCATACCATATTTACACCCTACACCACCACTGTGGTACAGGGTATTATAGATTTGTGCATTTGGTTGCAACGCTAAGAAGGAGAAGAGCTATACCCATTGATAAGTATACCGATCGACTCAGAATCACTTTCTGATTCGATTTAGCCATGTCCGTCTGTCCGTCTGTTGGATATTTTATTTGAGGTCTACATATGTGTGCAAAATTTCATGAAAATCGGTGCATCCGTAATAAGTACGATTCAAATCGGTGTGTAACCTGTTATAGCAAAACATTTGATTTTGGCGACTTTTGAAAATATTTTCGCTAGCGAAATCCAGATCGGATCATATTTGGATATATTGGGTTGCCCAAAAAGTAATTGCGGATTTTTCATATAGTCGGCGTTGACAAATTTTTTCACAGCTTGTGACTCTGTAATTGCATTCTTTCTTCTGTCAGTTATCAGCTGTTACTTTTAGCTTGCTTTAGAAAAAAAAAGCGTAAAAAAAGTATATTTGATTAAAGTTCACTCTAAGTTTTAATAAAAATACATTTACTTTCTTGTAAAAAATCCGCAATTACTTTTTGGGCAACGCAATAGCTCCAGATTTAAGGTCTTGAATCCATAAAAGGCGAATTTTTTGTCCGATTTCGGAGAAATTTGGAACCGTAGGGCCCCTTGCAACCCTTGTTTAATTTGACTTAAATCGGTCCAGATTTGGATATACCTGCCACTCCTCGATATCCTTGTTCAATACGGCCCATATCGGTTCATGATTGAATCAAGTTGCGATATGTACCGATCTCCCTATTTAAGGGTTTAGATCCATAAAAGACTATAAAGTATATATATATTCTTAATCAGCGTAAAAATCTAAGACGATCAAACCATGTTGAGCTGAAATTTTGCACAGATTATTTTTTTTGTCCATAAGCAGCTTAAGATCGAAGATGGGCTATATCGGACTACATCTTGATATAGCCCCATATTGACCGATCTCTCGATTTAGGGTCTTAGGCCCATAAAAGCCACATTTATTATCCGATTTTGCTGAAATTTGAGACAGTGAGTTGTGTTAGGCCCTTCAACATCCTTCTTCATTTTGGCCCAGATCGGTCCAGATTTGGATATAGCTGCCATATAGACCGATCCTTCGATTTAGGGTATTAGACCCACAAAAACCACATTTATTATCCGATTTTGCTGAAATTTGGGACAGGGAGTTGTGTTAGGCCCTTCGACATCCTCCTCTGATTCGGCCTATATCGGTCCAGATTTGGATATAGCTGCCATAGAGACCGATCATCCGATTTAGGGTCTTAGGCCCATAAAAGCCACATTTATTATCCGATTTTGCTGAAATTTAAGACAGTGAGTAGTGTTAGGCCCTTCGACATCCTTCTTCATTTTGACCCTGATTGATCCAGATTTGGATATAGCTGTCATATAGACCAATCTCTCGATTTAGGGTCTTGGGCCCATAAAAGCCACATTTATTATCCGATTTTGCTGAAATTTGGGACAGTGAGTTGAGTTAAGCCCCTTGATATAATTCTGCAATATGGCACAGATTGATCCAGATTTGAATATAGCTGCCATAGAGACCGATCTTCCGATTTAGAGTCCAAGGCCAATAAAAGCCACATTTATTATCCGATTTTGCTAAAATTTGGGACAGTGAGTTGTGTTAAGCCCTTCGACATCCTTCGCCAATTTGGCTCCAATCGGTTCAGATTTGGATATAGCTGCCATAAAGACCGATCCTCCGATTTAGGGTCTTAGGCCCATAAAAGCCACATTTATTATTCGATTTTGCTGAAATTTGGGACAGTGAGTTGTGTTAGGCCCTTCGACGTCCTTCTTCAGTTTGGCCCAGATCGGTACAGATTTGAATACAGCTGCCATATAGACCGATCTCTCGATTTAGGGTTTTGGACCCATAAAAGCCGCATTTATTATCCGATTTTGCTAAAATTTGGGACAGTGAGTTGTGTTAGGCCCTTCGACATCCTTCTTCATTTTGGCCCTGATCGGTCCAGATTTGGATATAGCTGTCATATAGACCGATCTCTCGATTTAGGGTTTTGGACCCATAAAAGCCGCATTTATTATCCGATTTTGCTGAAATTTGGGACAATGAGATGTGTTAGGCCCTTCGACATCCTTCGTCAATTTTTCTTAAATCGGTCCAGATTTGGATATAGCTGCCATATAGAACGATCCTCCGATTTAGGGTCTTAGGCCCATAAAAGCCACATTTATTATCCGATTTTGCTCAAATTTGAGACAGTGAGTTGTGTTTGGCCCTTCGACATCCTCCTCCGATTTGGATATAGCTGCCATAAAGACTAATCTCTCGGTTTAGCGGTTTAACATATTTCGATACAGCTGCTATGGGGCATAAGATATGCATTTTTCACCGGATTTTGACGAAAGATGGTTTACATACATACCCGAGGTGGTGGGTATCCAAAGTTCGGCCCGGCCTAACTTAACGCCTTTTTACTTGTTTCCGTTGTCAAAGATACAACTACGTCGTCACAAGCGTCCGACATACATACCTCTATTCAATATAAATTTCTTACATCTGTTGGCAAAAACAAAGAAATGTCAATGAAAGTTTTTTTTGGTTTGTTTATAGGCCCTTAAGTATGTGATTTAATCTTAGGTAGCTGACACCCTAACCCACAACAGGTTTAGTCATCTCTTCATCATCACATCAAAACAAAGAAATTCCAGCATCGTGCCCAAATCATTGAATACTTTGAACAATACCATGCAGGCAGATGAGCCCATAAAACCGGTTCTTCACAATTCATGTGAGAACAAATAGTTGATAATTGTTCCCTTTTAAACGTGACATACAAGTTGACTTTCAAAAAAAAAAAAAAAAGAATATGGTAATTGACTCAGGCAGGTGATATCTTGACAGATTGATGTTTATCATATATAGGTTGTAGTGCGTTATATAATGGTTTGCAATGCAACAGATCCCATAAATGTGCAATTTAGGTGATCAAATGAAAAATTTAGATTGTTATGAGACGTTCTTTCAAAGAACTTTTCAGCACTACTACAAACTATACATCTCGCAAGAAGTCTTTTTTGGCATAAACATGATAATTATACAAAAACGAGCTTATACTCGAAAAAAAACGATCACAACATTTTGGTTTTTTATACCCTCCACCATAGGATGGGGGTATACTGATTTCCTCATTCTGTTTGTAACACCTCGAAATATGCGTCTAAGACCCCATAAAGTATATACAGCGGTCAAAAAAAGTATTCATCATTAGCAAAATTGATAATAAATTCACTTATTTTGGGTAATTGAAGAAAATTTAAAGTAAACAAATAATGCAGTTTTATGCAATAGTTTATTTTTCGTAATATGTTTTAAAATAAATTCAAAAAATAAATTTAATTAGCGCAAAAAATGCAATTTTATATAATAACACCAAAAACAGAACAAAAAAAGTATTCATCATTGATGTGCTATCATCAAAGTCAAATTCAAATATTATTTGGGAATCCCCCTTTTCTGTTTTATTTAGTAAAGGAGGCTTTGCCCTTGACAGCAAATATTTAATTTCTTTGAAAATATAGTTTTTGTCAAAATGGGTCGTAAGCAAAACGAGGTTTCTGATGAGGTAAAAGTTTTGATAATAAAACACCACAGGAATGGTTTAACTCAAAAAACTATCAGTGAAATATTAAATAGACCACGATCTACTATACAATCCATCATCAGAAAGTGGACAGAACCGAAAACTGTTGACAATAAACCAAGATCTGGTCGACCAAAAGCACTTTCAGTTGGAGATGTGCGTTGGCTAGTGCGGCAAGTTCAGAAAACTCCGAAGACAAATGCGACCATTCTTCGTAAAAACACTATGGAATATTTAGGGAAGGAAGTTACTACACAAACAATTCGAAATACACTCAAAAGGCATAGTTACAGAGGAAGAACTGCACGTAAGAAGCCCTTTATAAATAAAATAAACCGAGTGAAAAGGCTAAACTTCGCAAAAATGTATGTAAAACAGCCCGAATCATTTTGGAAAACAGTCATTTTTGCAGACGAGAGCAAGTTTAATCTTTTTGGGTGCGATGGAAAGGTCATAGTGTACAGAAAACCAAATACAGAGCTTGAAGAACGAAACACAGTTGCTACTGTAAAACATGGTGGAGGTGGTTTAATGGTTTGGGGGTGTATGGCGGCTTCAGGAGCGGGAAATCTTGAAATTATTAATGGAGTAATGGATCATAAGTATTACATTGACATTTTAAAGAGGAATTTAAAAGATAGTGCTGTAAAACTTGGGCTTGGTAATAACTTTCAATATTATCAAGATAATGACCCCAAACATTCTGCTTTAAATACCAAGATGTGGATGCTGTATAACTGCCCCAAAGTCATTAAAACTCCTCCTCAAAGTCCCGACTTGAACCCAATTGAACATCTTTGGGAACATCTCGAACGCAAATTGAGAACGCGCAATTTTTCGAGCAAGAGTCAAATGCAACAGGTGATAATGGAGGAATGGACTAATATAGACCAAAATATAACCGCTAAATTAGTCCAATCGATGTCAAACCGTTGAAAAGAAGTTATAAGACGCGGTGGTCGAATAACAAAGTATTAATTTTTTTAAATTATGTTATTTATTTTTTTGTTTTTTTGCAATGATGAATACTTTTTTTGTTTAATTTTTTGTGTTCAGCTGTAAAATGGCCCTTTTTGTTCCAATAAATACTATTTTTTTCTTTAAAAACAATGAAATTGTGTACATATATATCACACAAGCACTACTGCATCATTAGTTTAATATGTTTTTATTCCAATTGTCTTTTGTAGACTTATTAAAAAAAAAACATTGAATGATGAATACTTTTTTTGACCGCTGTATATTCTTGATCGTCATGTCATTTTAAGTCGATTTAGCCATGTCCGTCCGTCCGTCTGTCCGTCCGTCCGTCTGTCCGTCTGTCCGTCTGTCCGTCTGTCCGTCCGTCCGTCTGTCCGTCCGTCCGTCTGTCTGTCGAAAGCACGCTAACTTCCGAAGGAGTAAAACTAGCCGCTTAAAATTTTGCACAAATACTTTTTATTAGTGTAGGTCGGTTGGTATTGTAAATGGACCAAATCGGTCCATGTTTTGATATAGCTGCCATATAAACCGATCTTGGGTCTTGACTTCTTGAGCATCTAGAGGTCGCAATTCTCGTCCGATTTTATTGAAATTTTGGACGTAGTGTTTGGGTAGCACTTCCAACAACTACGCTAAGTATGGTTTATGTCGGTCCATGTTTTGATATAGCTGGCATATAAACCGATCATGGGATCTTGACTTCTTGAGCCTCTAGAGGGCGCAATTATCGTTAGATTTAACTGAAATTTTGCACGTAGTGTTTTGGTATCACTTCCAACAACTACGCTAAGTATGTTTTAAATCGGTCCATGTTTTGATATAGCTGCCATATAAACCGATCTTGGGTCTTGAAGTCTTGGGCCTCTAGAGTGCGCAATTCTCATCAGATTTGGCTGAAATTTTGTATGAGGTGTTTTGTTATGACTTTCAATAACTGTGCTAAGTATGGCGTAAATCGGTATAGAACCTAATATAGCTGCCATATAAACCGATCTGGGATCTTGACTTCTTGAACCTCTAGAGTGCGCAATTCTCATCAGATTTGACTGAAATTTTGTACAACAGCTTCTCTTATGATCTTCAACATACGTGTCTAATACAGTCTGAATTGATCAATAGCTTGATGCAGCTCCCATATAAACCTATCTCCCGATTTTGCTTGTTGAGCCCCTATAGGGCGCAATTCTTATCCGATTGAACTGAAATATTGCACAATGACTTCTACAATGTTCAGCATTCATTTATGGTCTGAATCGGACTATAACTTGGTATAGCTCCAATAGCATTACAGTCCTTATTCAATATTCTATGTTTGTCTAAAAAGAGATACCGCGCATAGAACTCGGCAAATGCGATCAATGGTGGAGAGTATATAAGATTCGGCCAGGCCGAACTTAGCACGCTCTTACCTGTTATTTTCTATGGTATACAATGAAAAGGGGATTTTTTTTTTTGCAAATTGATTAAGAGAAATAAAAAGAAATA
Organism: Stomoxys calcitrans; assembly: GCF_963082655.1. Classification (NCBI taxonomy): domain Eukaryota; kingdom Metazoa; phylum Arthropoda; class Insecta; order Diptera; family Muscidae; genus Stomoxys; species Stomoxys calcitrans. The sequence goes on from NC_081553.1 coordinate 57,170,844, forward strand.
ATAATAAGGGGATTTTTGCACGCATTTTTGGAATGGCAGTTTTTTATACACGCTCCCTCTTTAAAAATGATCAAAAACCCCATAAACTTTTTTTTATTATAACGATTCTCACACACACCCTTTTAAATACAGACAGACAAATGAACGCAAAACCTGTTGAGTTTCAAACAAAACTTTTGAAAATTCAAGCAAATAAAGTTGAGAAATATTTAAACATATATTTCTTATATAATAATGATGAGTATGTGAGATTGAAGGATGATGTGAGTTTTATTATCAAGTAGACGATGAACACCTGAATTAAAACTATGGGATTTTTTCCAGTTAAAAAAAATTGTGGAAGCAATTAACAAAGAATGAATAATTTCAAGTTGGTAATAGTAATAAAATTGTGGTCATATAAATTACGTGGTGGGAACAATCCCCGTAAAAATTACCAAAATTTGGTTGAATGTAAAGTCCCTAAAAAAAAGAAAAAACAAAGTAAAAAGGCATTACGTTCGCCGGGCCGAACTTCGAATACCCACCACCTCGGATATATAGGTAAACTCCCTTTCGTCACAATATGGTGCAAATTGGACAACTTAAGCACCCAAATAAGCCACTGTTCAATTTTTTAGAACAAAATATTGGTCTTTTGGGCAACTGCTTCAAATTGCAGCGAAATCGGGTAATAAGTAAAACTTTTATGGGCTTCAGACCCTTAATCGGGAGATCGGTCTATATGACAGCTATATCTAAATATACTCCGATCTGAACCATATTTGGGTCCTATGATGGGAGGCTTAAAACTACTCACTGTTTAAAATTTCAGCTAAATCGGTTAAAAAATAAAGCTTTTATGGTCATTAGACCCTTAATCCGGAGATCGGTCTATATGGCAGCTATATCTATGTTGAGAGGACTTTGGGGGTAAAGGGCGAATCTGATATAACGATTGATTCGGGGCCACCTCACCCCCATAACACCACCCATATAAGACGTATTTGCTGACCATTCCAATATGGGGCTGTAATAAGAAGTATTTTTGAGAGTAGAACACGAAGCTGATATATATTTTCAGGGCCAAATCGCAGAAGGGCCGCCCATCCCCAAAATCACCCACGAAACCGGTCATGTTTGCCGACTATGGAAATATGGGGCTCACATAAAAGGTATTTGGGAGTAGACCAACTGCCTAGGGGACGTCCCACCCTCACCGTGACAAATTTGGGTTTAAAAGGGAGCGGATCTCGATATTGATAGTTTTTGAGGCCCATACCCTAAACTGGGTATGGGCAAAATCACCCCCGAAACCGGTCATGTTTGCCGACTATGGAAAGGTATATGGAAGTAGACAAACTGCCTAGGGGACGTCCCACCTTCAGCATGGCAATTTTGTGTCTTAAAGGGAATGGGTCTCGATATTAATAGTTTTTAGGGGCCATACCCTAAACTGGCTACACTACTCTACACTACTATACACTACTCTACTCTACTCTACTCTACTCTACTCTACTCTACTCTACTCTACTCTACTCTATTCTACTCTACTCTACTCTACTCTACTCTACTCTACTCTACTCTACTCTACTCTACTCTACTCTACTCTACTCTACTCTACTCTACTCTACTCTACTCTACTCTACTCTACTCTACTCTACTCTACTCTACTCTACTCTACTCTACTCTACTCTACTCTACTCTACTCTACTCTACTCTACTCTACTCTACTCTACTCTACTCTACTCTACTCTACTCTACTCTACTCTACTCTACTCTACTCTACTCTACTCTACTCTACTCTACTCTACTCTACTCTACTCTACTCTACTCTACTCTACTCTACTCTACTCTACTCTACTCTACTCTACTCTACTCTACTCTACTCTACTCTACTCTACTCTACTCTACTCTACTCTACTCTACTCTACTCTACTCTACTCTACTCTACTCTACTCTACTCTACTCTACTCTACTCTACTCTACTCTACTCTACTCTACTCTACTCTACTCTACTCTACTCTACTCTACTCTACTCTACTCTACTCTACTCTACTCTACTCTACTCTACTCTACTCTACTCTACTCTACTCTACTCTACTCTACTCTACTCTACTCTACTCTACTCTACTCTACTCTACTCTACTCTACTCTACTCTACTCTACTCTACTCTACTCTACTCTACTCTACTCTACTCTACTCTACTCTACTCTACTCTACTCTACTCTACTCTACTCTACTCTACTCTACTCTACTCTACTCTACTCTACTCTACTCTACTCTACTCTACTCTACTCTACTCTACTCTACTCTACTCTACTCTACTCTACTCTACTCTACTCTACTCTACTCTACTCTACTCTACTCTACTCTACTCTACTCTACTCTACTCTACTCTACTCTACTCTACTCTACTCTACTCTACTCTACTCTACTCTACTCTACTCTACTCTACTCTACTCTACTCTACTCTACTCTACTCTACTCTACTCTACTCTACTCTACTCTACTCTACTCTACTCTACTCTACTCTACTCTACTCTACACTACTCTACACTACTCTACCCTACTCTACACTACTCTACACTACTCTACTCTACTCTACTCTACTCTACTCTACTCTACTCTACTCTACTCTACTCTACTCTACTCTACTCTACTCTACTCTACTCTACTCTACTCTACTCTACTCTACTCTACTCTACTCTACTCTACTCTACTCTACTCTACTCTACTCTACTCTACTCTACTCTACTCTACACTACTCTACCCTACTCTACACTACTCTACACTACTCTACTCTGCTCTACTCTGCTCTACTCTGCTCTACTCTGCTCTACTCTTCTCTACTCTACCACTACTTTTTGCCCACAAACAAAGGGCTTTACTTTTTTTTATAGATTAAAGATCATCAAATGAATTTGATAATCACAATTAATGGTGTAGGATATACAAGATGCAGCCTGAATGAATTTACGGCATTTGTTTTATGTTGTTAATAATATTTACCTTTTTTTTCATTATTTTTTTTTTTTTAGAATTATTATGGCAAAATAAGTCTAGCTGAAGATCGTTTTACTACAGAAAGAAAAATAAAAAATGGCGAGCCAATCCTATACCGTGTGGACTTTCCCACCACGGAGTCACCCAAGTTAACTAGAATAGTAATTAATAATCAGGACATATGCTTTGACAATGAGTGTAAGTATAGTACTTGCCATCTACCGCCAAATGTATTTAGAAAATTACCTTCTATAGATTCCAGACCCAGCACAAGTTTGTTTCTACAACATAGCCTGGTGAGCAGTACACATACATTCCCTATAGCGATTGATCAGCCAACACCCGATGTAGATTTCCCATGGCCCACGCCACCAGTTAGTAGACCACGACCAAAACCCGAGATAGAGACCACAAGGCCCGCGCAACCAGTTAGTAGACCACGACCAAGACCCGAGGAAGAGTCCACAAGGCCCGCGCAACCAGTTAGTAGACCACGACCAAGACCTAGTACTAGTACTAGTCCTAGAACAAGTGCTAGTGAAAATGATCAATGTGGTAAGGTCTCGGGTGTGACTACCTTCATATATGGAGGTTTAGATATATCAAGGGGCCAGCATCCCTGGTTAACGGCCATCTATGCAAAATCTGCAGGGTTGCGTTTCCTGTGTGGCGGATCCTTGGTATCAAGGAAGACTGTATTATCGGCAGCTCATTGTTTTACAATTAGCGCCGTAACTGCTGATCGTTTGGTAGTCAATGTGGGACGTTACAATCTGGAGGATTATAGCGAAACGAATTTCCAAACCAGAGAGATACAAAACTTGGTAATACATCCGGATTTTGCCGGCAATGTACATCCGGATGCCGATTTGGCGTTATTGCAATTGCAGCGACCAGTGGAGTAAGTGCAATTTGAAGGAGGTTATGGGGGAATTTATGATTTGATTAAAACTGTTGGTTCTGTTCTGTCCAATTTCAGATTTAACGCATATGTTCGTCCCATCTGCTTGTGGAGCGAACCGGTTGATACCAACCGCATAGTGGGTATGACTGGTGTGATAGCTGGCTGGGGCGGTGATGAAAATGGCAATGCATATACTGCCATACCCAAAATGGTTGATGCCAACATTGTCAGTGAGGGTGAATGTTTGCGTTCATCACAAGTCTACGCATCTTTAACTTCGCGGCGTACCATATGTGCCGGCAATAGAGATGGCACTGGCCCCTGTATGGGCGATTCTGGCAGTGGTCTGTTGCTTAATCGCAACGATCGTTGGTATTTGCGTGGCGTAGTTTCTATCGGAACGACGAAACAAAAGAAATGTGATCTGCTCGAGTATGTGGTATTTTGTGATGTTGCCCAGCATCTGTCATGGATCGAGGAGAATACCATATGATGAGTGATGGTCATTTTGAAAGCCTCATAGTAGTTGTTTTTTTATTTAACAGTGATATTTTTGCAATAAATAATTTATAAAGCGTAATTTTAGAAAAGAAAATTTAGAAATTTTACAAAAAGAACGACTCTGGGCAGAAATCTGCAGCAGGGGTGCAGGCGAATTTTAGCAATGGAGTGACCATACTTTGGTGAAGTGACCATACTGGCTACCCATTCTACTATTGTCCATTTTCTTCATAAAAATTTACTCCCACCTATCCTTATTCGCTATTAAATTGTAATCCCTTTTTTGACATAGCCTTTAAGGCATTTGACAAGAATACCATTTCCTTTTTTGGTTTTCTTTTTCAATGTACTAATGTTTGCTAAAAGTTCTCTTGGTTAAGCCATTCTTAACTGAGGTTTTATTATCCACATTGCACACATGCAGGGGTTTTGCTCAATTATTTTCTAATCGAATCATTTTAGGAGTTTTTGTGGCTGACTGATTTCAATTCGGTCTCTTTCGAAAATCTCCTCAAATGCTTGTGGTTCGAATGGTATTGAGATATCTGCAAAAACTACCAAATCTGCATAGAAATGTGAGAAATTTGAGTTAACAGGAAGGAAGGTCGAAAGAAAGAAATATTTTGCATGATTTCATCCGTTTAAAAATATAATGGGAAACGATTATCGAACTACCCCTCGGCCAAGTTGAAGATTACAAAGGAAAGGGAAATTGGGGTATGTAAAAAAAAAAAAATCCATAAAGTGTTGTTACTACCTGCTGCTTTCGATAAGGTTGAGGGGCCACATTTCAAAAGGTTAGCTGTAAAAAATTTATAAAATTAAAAGAATCTTGGGAACCCACCACCATGGATTCTGCTAAAATATGGGAGCTCTATATGGTAATAGACCGATTTGGAACGTATTTGGCACAGTTGTTTAGAGTCATAACAGGATTCCAGAGTCTCAAAAAGTCAAATCGGAAGATCGATTTATATGGGAGCTATATCAGGTTCTTTACCGATTTGGACCGTACTTAGCGCAGTTAACACTATGTGCAAATTTTCAGCCTAATCGGGTGAAAAATTGCGGCTTCCAGGGACTCAGGAAGTCCAAACAGGAGATCCGTTTATATGGGAGCTATATCAGGTAATAGACCAATTTGGATGGTAATAGGCGTAGTTGTTGCAAATCCTAACCGAAGACCATATGCAAAATTTCAGCAAAATCGGACAAAAACTGCGGCTTCCAGGGTCTCAAGAAGTTTTATCGGGCTATGGGCTTATATAGCAGCTATATTAAAATCTGAAGCGATATGGCCCATTTGCAATCCCCAACGACCTACATCAATAAAAAGTATATGTGCAAAATTTCAGGCGGCTAGCTTTACGCGTTCGACCGCTATCGTGATTTCGACAGACGTACCGACATGGCTAGATTGACTCAGGATGTCGCGACAATCAAGAATTTATATACGTTAATAGCCGAACCGGGGCCGCTCCGCTGCGCCTTCTTTAATTCTCTAATATCTTTTTAGGGTAGAGACACTTCGCCCTGAATGCGGATATGGAATTCATGCCATTGTAGCCTATTGGAATCCTGGCGAGAACATCGGACAAAGCGGGATTTATCCCCTCTCAATGTTGGCGACATTTGCGAGGTACAATGCCATGCATGCAAGGACTCTTATCATTGAGTTTAAACTTGAATCGGAAAGCACTCATTGATGTGTGAGAATTTGCCCCTTCTAAATTTCTGGTGGTAAGGTTCTTCCTTAGGCTAATGTTCTCATTCGGTGAGGAATGGCACCTCCGACATTTCGACTCAAATATGGATATCAAATTCGTGCTGCACTTCCAAATCCCTTTAATTTGAGCCCCATATGAGCCGTTTGGAGGGTGTTTAGGGGCTGGGTCGGCCACCGGTTCTATGCGCTGAAAATAGATATCAAATTCGTTCTTTATTCCCAACGGAAATGAAGTTCAGTTTACGGGGGTGCTTTACCCCACTTGGCTCCATAATTGGATATCAATTTCGTTTTCTATTCTCAAATAACTTTCAGTCCCATATTGTCATAATGGGTCAAATAAACCATTTGACGTATATTTAGTAAGGAAAAGCTCCACCTAGATTGAACACAAATTTTAATGTCATATTCGTAATCTACTCCCTAATACCTTTCATTTGAGTCCCATATAGCCATGATCGGCTAAAATGCCCATTTGGGGGTATTTGGGGGTGGGCGACCTCCCATTACTTAGACCTAATTTTTTATACCATATTTGTAGTCTACTGCCTAATACTTTTCATTTGAGTCCCATATTGACCTGAACTTAGAATATATCTGTTTAGAGAAGTTTTGGGCTTGGTGGGGAGGGATGGGGTGGTATTCACTGGGTACTTGGACTCAAATTTTAATACCATATTCGTATTCTACTCTCCAATACCTTTCATTTGATACCTATATTGTTCCGATCGGTCCTCTTTTAGTTTTGGCTTGTGTTTTTGACATAAGGGGGAGGGCCCGTCCCCCTTCCGGGCCTATGTTTCCTTGCAGACCAACCTACACAATATGCGAAAATTTCGAGAAAATCAATTCAGCGGTTTTTCAGTCTGTACGGAACAAACAAACCGAGTCCCATATATCCGTGATTGGCTAATGTGTCCATTTTGGACGTTTTGTAGGGTTGGGGTGACCCCCCACTTCGACATGAATTTGTATGGCAGATTCGTTATCTACTCCCGCATACTTTTCATTTGATACCCATTTTGTCCTTATCGGTCCACTTTTGATTTTGGGTGGTGTTTTTGGGTTAACGGTGAAAGGTCCGCCCCCTTACGTTATCTTATAAAGCCTATTCCTACTTCCTGACCATATTCGTAATCTATTCCTGAATACCTTGCATTTGAGTCCCATATTGTCATGATCGTCAAAAACCTATTTTAAGGGGTTTTGGGGCTGGGGCGACCCCCAGGGTACTCGAACTCAAGTTTTATTATGAAATTCGTACTCTACTCTTGAATACCTTGCCTTTGAATCCCATATTGTCCCGATCGGTTCAATTTTAGTTTTGGGTAGTACTTTTGGGGTAAGGGAGGGAGCGTCCGCCCCCTCGCGATATCAAAAAATTATATAGCCTATGTTTCCATCCAGACCAACCAAAATAAAAGTGGACCAATCGGGACAATATGGGATTCATATGAAAGGTATTCAAGAGTAGAGTACGAATTTCATTTTAAAAATTGGGTCCCAGTACCTGGGGGGCCGCACCAGCCCAAAAACCCCTTAAAATTGATTTATTTGACGATCATGACAATATGGGACTCAAATGAAAGGTGTTCGGGAGTAGGCTTTATAATTGATTGATAACAGAAGGGGGCGGATCCTCCACCTTTACCTCAAAAACACCATCAAAATCAAAAGTGGACCGATAAGGACAATATGTGTATGAAATGAAAAGTATGCGGGAGTAGATAACGAACCCCACCTCCACAAAAACGCCCAAAATGGGCACATTAGCCAATCACGGATATATGGGACTCGGTTTGTTTGTTCCGTATAGACTGAAAAACGGCAGCAACGATTTTCTCGAAATTTTCGCATATTGTGTAGGTTGGTCTGGAAGGCAACATAAGCTATATAATATTTCGGTATCGGAAGGGGGACGAACCCTCCCCCTTATGCCAAAGACATAACCCAACATCAAAAATGAACCCATCGGGACAATATAGGTATCAAATGAAAGGTATTGGAGAGTAGAATACGAATATGGTATTAAAATTTAAGTCTAAGTACCCATCGGGCCGCCCCAACCCCAAAACTTTTCCAAACAGTCATATTTGACGATCATTTCAATATGGGGCTCAAATGAAAGGTATTCGGGAGTAGATTTCGAAACTGACCTACAAAATCAGATCGAAGTATAAGGGGTTACGCCCCCCTCAAAAACGCCATTATGACCAAATGATATTTGGCTGAACCGATTTTCTTAAAATTTTCATAGATTGTGTACGTTTGTCTGGCAGGAAACATGGGCTATATAATTTTTAGATATGGGGTGGAGGCGGACTCTCCCCCTTACCCCAAAAATGCCACCCATATCCGAAAGCGGTCCGATGGGCACAATAAGGGTATCAAATGAAAGTAATTGGAGACCAGAAAACGAATATGGTATTCAAATCTGGATCCGAGTACCCGTCCGTCATTTGATATCCATATTTGACCCGAAATATCTGATGTGCCATCCCTCTCCTAAGGAAGACCACTACCACCAGGAACCGAGAAGGAGCAAATTCTCACCCATCAATGAGTGCTCTGCGATTCAAGTTTAATCTCAATGGTAAGGGACCTTTTTAATAGCCGAGTCCGAGCGGCGTCCGCAGTGCGTCACCCTATGGGGAGAAGTTTTTACAAGGCATAGTACCTCACAAATATCGTCATAATTAGGTGCGGATAACTACGGCTGCGCTACGGTGTCATATATTCGGATCTCTCGATTTAGGGTCTTGGTACCCTAGGTATGGTATAGGGCGGATTATATTTGGACATAGCTGCCATAGACATATATCGATCTGCCAATTTAAGGTCTTAGGCCCATAAAAGGCGCATTTACTACCCGATTTCTCTGAAGTCTAGCACAGTGAGGTGTTTAGGCCTCTTGACATCCGAAGCGCGTATGGTCAAGATCGGACAATACTTGGGTACAACTGCTATATATGCAGATGTCCCACTTTAAGGCCTTAATCCCATTAAAGGCACCCTAGTTATCCGATTTCGCTGATCTTTGGCACAGTGAATTGTGTTAGGTCCCATGACATCCGCCCAAATTTAAAACCTTTTTTCTTGCTGTTCCTTTCTAAATCATATAGCGTGGCATGCACACCTCTCTACCAACACTGATATTTTATTTAAATTTCAATGTCACCATTTACTTAAAAAAAAAAAAACAATCAATTTGCATGTCTCTTTAATCAAGTGCCATAATTTTAAATTTGTTGAAATATTCTCAATGGGTTTTTTGTACGCCTTTACTGCAACCACAAAAAAGTTCCATAATTATTTGTTGCCTTCCAAAAACATGGCAAAACACAGCTGTTAAAACGATTTTTGAGAAGTTTGAAACACTTGATGTCAATAGCAAAATTTTTTGGGAAAAACTCGTTTATTTCGTTTTCATACTCAAAGGTGCGACGAATTTGGAGTGACAGTTTTTATATCAACCACCGAAGGATATGGGTATATTCATATCAAAGTATCCATTTCTGACCCAATAGCAAATACAGGGTGCGCCAGAGACACAAACTTCCGATTTGACTTTCTGAGCCCCTGGAAACCGCAATTTTTGTCCGATTTGGATGAAAATTTGCATACGGTGATCTGTAATGACTTTCAACAAGTGTGCTAAGTTTGCTCCGAATTGGTGTATAACCTGATATAGCTCCCCTATAAATCGATCTCCGGATTTGACTTCTTGAGCCCTTACAAGCTGCAATTTTGTTTTGTTTGTTTGTCGGTTTTTGTGTCGGTGTAGGCTGATTGCGTAGGTTGGTCTGGAAAGAAACATAGGCTATAAAATTTTTTGATATCGGGAGGGGGGCGGACCCTCCCCCTTACACCAAAAGTACTACCCAAAATAAAAGTGGACCCATCGGGACAATATGGGATTCAAATGAAAGGTGTTCAAGAGTAGAGCACGAATTTCATAACAAAAGTTGGCTCCAAGTACCTGGGGGGCCGCCCCAGCTCCAAAACCCCTTAAAAAAGGTTTATTTGACGATCATGACAATATGGGACTCAAATGGAAGGTATTCGGGAGTAGATTACGAATATGGTCAGGAAGTAGGGGTAGGCTCTATAATTTTTGGTTAACAGAAGGGGGCGGACCCTCCAACGTTACCCCAGAAACACCATCCACAATCAAAAGTGGACCGATAGGGACTATATGGGTATCAAATGAAAAGTATGTGGGAGTAGATAACGAAGCTGGCATACAAATTTATGTCAATGTATAGGGCGTTACCCCACCCCCACAAAAAAACGCCAAAAATGGGCACATTAGCCAATCTGGGTTATATGGGACTCGGTTTGTTTGTTCCGTATAGACTGAAAAACGGCAGCACCGATTTTCTCGAAATGTTCGCATATTGTTTAGGTTGGTCTGCAAGGAAACACAGGCTATATACTTTTTTGGTATCGGAAGGGGGACGGGCCCTCCCCCTTATGCCAAAAACACAAACCAAAATCTAAAGTGGACCGATCGGAACAATATAGGTATCGAATATGGTAATAAAATTTGAGTCTAAGTACCCATGAGGCGGCCCCATCGCCAAATCTCCCCAAAACAGGCATATTGGACGTTCATTTGAATATGGGGCTCAAATCTGCGATAAAAAATCAGATTAAAGTATAGGGGGTCACGCCACCCCACAAAAACGCCATTAGACCCATTATGACCATATGATATTTGGCTGAACCGATTTTCTTAAAATTTTCTTAGATTGTGTACGTTTGTCTGGAAGGAAACATAGGCTATATAATTTTTAGATATCGGGTGGAGGTGGACTCTCCCCCTTAACCCAAAAACGCCACCCGAAAGTGGTCCGATGGGCACAATAAGAGTATCAAATGAAAGGTTTTGGAGATCAGAAAACGAATATGGTATTCAAATCTGGGTCCGAGTATCCAGCAGGCCCTCCCCAACCTCAAAACTCCTCTAAACAGATATATTCAAAGTTCATGTCAATATGGGACTCAAATGAAAAGTATTAGGCAGTCGATTACAAATATGGCATAAAACATTAGGTCCAAGTAATGGGAGGTCGCCCAACCCCAAATACCCCCAAATGGCTATATGGAACTCAAATGAAAGGTATTAGGGAGTAGATTACGAATATGACATTGAAATGTGCGTTCAAATCTAGGTGGGGCTTTTCCTCCTAGAGATACGTCAAATGAGGGACGCCAAATCTCGAAGATGGGTGAACCCAAAATCACACGAAATTGGTATGAAATTTATGAGTCAAATAACCTGGGGGACGGGACATTGGGTCGATTGGGACAATATGGGTATCAAATGAAAGGTATTTAAGAGTTGAGTACAAACTTGGTATACAAATTTCGCCCAAAGTGTTCAGCGCCCACCCAAAAACCCCCCCAGCAGGACTCTTTCACAGCTTTGGGCAATATGGGTATCAAATAAATGGTGTATAAAAGTAGAGTTAGAATCCGATATAAAAATGTATTCCTTGGTATCTGAGGCGCCTCCCCACCCCCCAAAACCACCCAACTGGGCTTATTTGCCAATTGGGACAATATGGATATCAAATGAAAGGTGTTTGGAAGTTGAGTACTCATCTGTTATATATGAATTTGGTCCAAGGTGCCTATGGGGCCTCCCCAACCCCGATAGCCCCTTAATCGGGCATGAATGTCCAATGTGACAAAATGGGTATCAAATGAGAGGTTTTTGGGAGATGACTACGAATCTGGTATACATATTTGGGATAGAGTCTGGGACCGGCCCACTCACTAAATAAAGAAAGGTCTATGTCAGAAGAGTTCGAATGTAATGTTAATATAAGGATTAAAGAATCTGGGTCACGTGCAGCCGAACAACCGTTCAGCAGGACATGTATATCGCGACAATAAAGGACTCAAATAAAGTGTCTTTTGGGTCTTAGCGGCGGGGGGAAGCGTCCCTCTCCTCTCAGTAAAAACGTCTCTCTCCTCCCAATCAACACCAAACTGTCATGTAGGACGACCGAGAATATATTTTACTCAAATCTAAGGATGTGGACCTTTGACATAAGGATCTTTAAAAATATGGTATCTCAAGTGGTAGCTTTGAAATATGATTTTGAATGTGGATAACAAAAACAACTTGTGGATTATGACAATAAGGGGCTCAAATCTGATATCTGTTTTATGACCAAGCGTTTCAGGAACGCCTCAGCTAAACTTCCCCTAAACCACACATATATACCGACTATAGCAATATGTAGCTAAAATGTGTTATTTGGGGTATGAAACTGATATTGACTTTCAGGGCAAAGGGTTTGGTTGTTAGATCTAACATCCAAACTATAATGGGCGGACTCCCCTCTTAGTTTATTTTTAAAAACTTCAGATCTCCGAGATGGATGGGGCAATTTAAGCGAAATTTAGTTTGTTTATAATAACTCAAAGAGAGAATTTTGTTACCCTTATTTAGGATGGGATACGTAGGGGGCCGCGCCACCTCCAAAGTCCGCTAAATGGAAATACAAACCAAATGAAAGGTATTTGGGAATAGAGCACCAATATGATATCTACATTGGAGCGAAATATCTGAAAAGGACCGTACCAGTATCCTCAAACAGGACTTTCCTGACCGTGCCAGTATAGGGCTCAGAAAAAATAAGAGCGTGGGAGAAAGGCGCAGCGGCTTCCAGGGGCTCAAGAAGTCCAACGGGCGATCGGTTTATAAGGGAGCTATGTCAGGTTCTCGACCGATTTGGACCGTACTTGGCACACTTATTGAAAGTCTTAACGGAACACTATGTGTAAAATTTCAGCCAAATTGGATGAAAATTGCGGCTTCCAGAGGCTCAAGAAGTCAAATCGGGAGATCGGTTTATATGGGAGCTATATCAGGTTCTTATCCAATTTAAACCGTACTTGGCACAGTTATTGAAAGTCATAACAGAACACCATGTGCAAAATTTCAGGCAAATCAGACAAAACTTGCGGCTTCTATGTGCTGAAGAAGTCAAATCGGGAGGTCGGTTTATATGGGAGCTATATCACGTTTTTACCAATTTATACCGTACTTGGCATAGTTGCTGAGAGTCATAACGGAACACTATGTGTAAAATTTCAGCCAAGGGCTGAAGAAGCCAAATTGGGAAAATTTTAGCTTCTAGGGGCTCAAGAAGATGTCCGTGAAGATAAATTTGAATATAACTTAGCCAAGACACAAACCTGAAATTTTAACAGAGCTATGTTAAACGATTAACAGAGCACTGTTAACTAATTTTCTTTTGTATTTTAATTAAAAATTACAGCCAATCGGGTCGGTCAAGAAGTAAAATCGGGAGATCGGTTTATATGGGAGCTATATCCAAAGCTGAACCGATATGGCGACATTTGCAATACCCAACGACCTACATTAATATGATGTATCTGTGCAAAGTTTCAAGCGGCTGAATTTACGCCTTCGACTGCTCTCGTGATTTCGACAGACGGACGGACGGTCGGTTGGACGGACGGACAGACGGTCATATGGACAAGGTTGGATCGACTCAGAATGTCGGGACGATCAAGAATAGATCAATACTTTTATAACCACCATCCTACGGTAGTGGGTATAAAAAGTGTGGACTTTAAACATGAGCACAGTGCAAATTTTGCCCATGAACATTCCACTAAGGAACAGGGGCAAACTTTTCACATATCAAGGAGCGCAGCCCGATTCAAGTTTAAGCTCAATGATAAGGGGCCTCCTTTTTACACCGAGACGACATCTCTTTGAAGAGAAGTTTTACATGGCATATTACCTCACAAATGTTGCAAAATGTCAGCCTTTGAAGGGGAAAACCACCGCTGAAAATTTTTTTCTGATAGTCTCGACAGGATTCGAATTCAGGCGTTTAGCCTCATAGGCGGATATGCTAAGCTCTGCGCTACGGTGGCCAACATGCGCACAATGTTTGGGATTATTACCAATGCGACCCTTTATTGTTTACGGTCATCAATGGCGGCGCATCTGCCATTGCACTTTTCACCACTTTTTGCCACACTTTGCAATGTTATGCTTGCCAACAAATGTCGACGTGGAATGAAAACAAGGAAAGTACATTTACAAACAGTGACAGCAGTTCTTACTTCTAGTGGCACTAGTGGTTGCCTAAAGGCTCTTCGCATCGTTTGGCGCGGATATGAAGACTGGTAAAAGGAGAAGGAGTAGCAAACAATGTCATCGCGTTTGTTTGGGTTTGCGGTTGGCCGATTAGAGATCCAGTCATATGCTGATGGGAAAAAGTTCCACTTTCGAGGAAAACAAATGGAAAGTTAAGGAAAATGGTTGTATTGAAGTAGGAGCTGATGACATTGTTTTTGAAAACACATTTTCCTACTTGAGTGGAGGGAAATATGCAGGGAATAGTTGCAATTGATTTGAAGTTTGTTGTATGATTGCTTTTAGTTAAGCTGCTTGGGTTTTTATGGAGGTAAAAAATTGTATTGTAGTTGCCCCACTATGGTCAGCATTAATGATTTATTCATATTGAGTGCTAGAAAGAACAAATACTTCATACAACAATAGCCATCTGTATTGATGTATTCCATACAATTTTATTTCACAATACGATTTTGAAAATTTAAAAAAATGTAATCTCTTCATGGCCATATTTCATCTGTTTAAATATTAAATATTTTTATTTCTTGTAAATAAAATTTCATATTTTTTACTTTTCTTTCTTATTTTTCGTTACACTTTGAGTTTGTTGAGATGAAAACTTTTTGTCTCACTCCGTTTACAATTTTTACCCATTTCAGTACATTGATTTTCATTCGCTACAAAAACTTGTACATCGTTAATTTCATAACTCAGTTCAAGCATGCTAATAAGATAAAGAACATTATCTACTTCCTTGTAATATGTTCACATTTTTTTCGCTCCGTAATTTTCTTGAATCCCTGATGCCAAAGAAGATTGAAATGAATTTAATAAACTGCCACAACTTGAATAAAAAGTTTTACGATTAACTTATTTCTCAAATAAACATTAAGCTGAGCTTTAGTTGTTAGGTTTTGTTTCACATAAAAATTCATTTAAAAACAAGTAAAAGCGTGCTAAGTTCGGCCGGGCCGAATCTTATATACCCTCCACCATGGATCGCATTTGTCGAGTTCTTTTCCCGGCATCTCTTCTTAGGCAAAACAGGATATAAGAAAAGATTTCCTTTGCTATTAGAGCAAAATCAAGATATGGTCCGGTTTGGACCACAATTAAATTATATGTTGGAGACCTGTGTAAAATGTCATCCAATTCGAATAAGAATTGCGCCCTTTGGGGGCTCAAGAAGTAAAACAGAGATATCGATTTATATGGGAGCTGTATCGGGCTATAGACCGATTCAGACCATAATAGACACGTATGGTGACGGTCATGAGAGAATCCGTCGTACAAAATTTCAGGCAAATCGGATAATAATTGCGACCTCTACAGGCTCAAGAAGTCAAGATCCCAGATCGGTTTATATGACAGCTATATCAGATTATGAACCGATTTGAACCATACTTGGCACAGTTGTTGGATATCATAACAAAACACGTCGTGCCAAAATTCATTCAAATCGGATAAGAATTGCGCCCTCTAGAGGCTGAAGAAGTCAAGACCCAAGATCGGTTTATATGACAGCTATATCAGGTTATAGACCGATTTGAACCATTCTTGGCACAGATGTTGGATATCGTGACAAAACACGTCGTGCAAAATTTCATTCCAATCGGATAAGAATTGCGCACTCTAGAGGCTCAAGAAGTCAAGACCCAAGATCGGTTTATATGGCAGCTATATCGGATTATAAACCGATTTGAACCATACTTGGCACAGTTGTTGGACATCATAACAAAACACGTCGTGCAAAATTTCATTGCAATCAGACAAGAATTGCACACTCTAGAGGCTCAAGAAGTCAAGACCCAAGATCGGTTTATATGGCAGCTATATCAGGTTATGAACCGATTTGAACCATACTTGGTACAGTTGTTTGATATCATAACAAAACACGTCGTGCCAAAATTCATTCAAATCGGATAAGAATTGCGCCCTCTAGAGGCTCAAGAAGTCAAGACCCAAGATCGGTTTATATGATAGCTATATCAAAACATGGAGCGATATGGCCCATTTACAATACCAACCGATCTACACTAATAAAAAGAATTTGAGCAAAATTTCAAGCGGCTAGCTTTACTCCTTCGGAAGTTAGCTTGCTTTCGACAGACAGACGGACGGACGGAGGGACGGACAGACGGACGGACATGGCTAGATCGACATAAAATGTCACGACGATCAAGAATATATATACTTTATGGGGTCTCAGACAAATATTTCGAGTAGTTACAAACAGAATGACGAAATTAGTATACCCCCCATCTTATGCTAGAGGGTATAACAAATGTTCGCAAAGATGACCATTAAACTGAAAGGGTGAAATAAAATTTGTGTTTCCAATAGTCTCGGTAGAACAAATTTAACCCTCCGATGAGTGAGAAGGTCCCTAGGGACCTTTTTGCCTTTTCAAACTGAAATTACTCCTACTTCGGCCACTACAACCCACCCCCAAAGTTACTCTGTATTCCAAGAGTATTTTGTTGCGCAAAATCAAGCCGATCGGATCATTACTTTAGGAGTTATTGAGGTTTTAGTAAGAATAGTACGCGGACGTGTGAATAGGTCCGTATGGACCTTGTACTGAATTTCATCAATAAATGCATGTTTCTGGGCATCATTATAATTTTTTTTATTGTTTCAACACATAATTTAATACAAAGACCTAAACTCAAAGACATTGGGGATGATGATAAAAACAAGAAATTCTAAAAAATAAACAAATCGTAAAGGCAGGGAGGTTACAGCTGCATGGAATTTGGTGAATCCCACGAAGAAAAAGAAGTGGAAGCCAATGACAGTGAAAGAGTTTGATGCCTTTATAGCTATTCTTTTGTATGCTTTACTCACAAGATCAAACCATGAACCAGCTATGGAATTATGGGATGCGACGCGTTGCCCAATATACAAAGCTGCGTTGTCGTACGATCGCTTCATGGGTATAAAGCAATTTATTCGATTCGACAATGGAAACACTCGACAACAGCGACTCGTCAACAGCAAAACTGCGGCTATTGACGACATTTGGGAAATGTTGCAACATAACTTGGCAGCAGCTTACACTCCTCATGAAGCACTAACAGTTGATGAGCAGTTGTTCCCTTACAGAGGTCGCACCCGCTTCACACAATATATTCCGTCAAAGCCACCTAAGTATGGTTTGAAAGTATGGTGGTTATGCGTCTCACAGAGTTATTATCCTGTAAAGGGAATGATATATTCGAGAAAACTGCCAAACCAACAATGGGAGATAAACCAAGGGCAAAACTTAGTGCTGGATCTTGTGCGAAAATATTTAAATGCTGGCCGTACTATATACGCGGATAATTTATTTACCACACATGACTTGGCGCGTATTTTGTTGAGGAGGAAGACCGCATATGTTGGTACAGTGCGCTACAAACAAAAACATTCATTCCACAGGAGTTCAAGAAGAACCCGAAGCGCACCATCAATAGTACATTATTTGGGTTCAACGAGGGGGATATATCGCTATGCTCATACGTGCCGAAAAACAATAAAGTGGTGAACGTGCTCTCCACAATACACTATACCTGCCTCGATGACGAGCAAACCGAGAAGCGGAAGCCCTATGCCATATTAGATCAGAACGCCAGCAAATGTGGCGTTGATAGCATGAATCAAATGCTAGGCACTTACAGCTGCTGCAAAAGAGCAAGACAAGGATGGCCGTTGGCCATGTTTTATAATATGCTAGACGTCGCTGCATTGGCTGCTTTTACGATTTACAACGAAATGAAGCCTGAATCAAAAAGGAGTGACAGACGGCGGTCGTTCTTGTTACTGCTAACGAAACAATTGGCCACACCAAATATCGAAGAACGTGCCCTGAACAAGCATATAACCTCCTATCCAAGGATACGCAATGCGATGGAAGCATTCGATGTCAGGGTAAGAAAACATCTTCAAATTCAAAAATAGAATATTGGGTTGTCCAAAAAGTAATTGCGGATTTTTTAAAAGAAATTAAATGCATTTTTAATAAAACTTAGAATGAACTTTAATCAAATATACTTTTTCTACACTTTTTTTCTAAAGCAATTTAAAAGTAACAGCTGATAACTGACAGAAGAAAGAATGCAATTACAGAGTCACAAGCCGTTGAAAAAATTTGTCAACGCCGACTATATGAAAAATCCGCAATTACTTTTTGGGCAACCCATATATTTATTTGTTTTTTATTTTTCTTTTCATTTCAGGTATTACCAAGACCGATGGAAGGCAATGTACCGTCGTTTGCGGCTAGGTCAAGTAGACCGTCATGTAGGCTTTGTCGTTCTGAGTACGGGCGGCAGCGGAAAACGCGGGCATACTGCTTCGGCTGCGGCAATGCTGTTGGCGGAAAACATAGCACACTTTTACATCGTTGCAACATTTGCGCACAGGGCAGGGGACAAGAAGTACACGCTCAACAACAATAATTTTTAAATTTTTTTATAAAAGTCTTAAGAAATTCAAGCAATAAAAAAAAATTAAAAAAATTATTTTTGTATGTAGAATTTAGTTATAAAAAATAAAAACAAAACAAAAAATAAAAAAAAAATTTTATATGAAAAAAAAACATGATTTACAAAAAACGTCCGTAGGGACCTTTTCACACGGCCTTGAAGTTCAGAATAGTCACTCATCGAAGGGTTAATGATACGCCCATTGAAAAAATAAAAGAAGTTTTTTAGAAATTTTATCCTAAGCTAATATCATAGTTGAAATTTCATAATATCATAGTTAGTGAAAATTTCATAGAAATTTTATATTTGAGAAAAAAATTATAAAAATTTGCTCCTAAGGTAAAATTTCATAGAAATTTTTGTCTTTAAAAACAATTTTACAAAAACATAGAGATTTTGCTTTTAACAACAATTTCATGTAAATTTTTCTTTAGGAAAAAGGGGGCCTGAATCCGATGATAGTCCACTGACTCTACACGAGCGTGATTAGGCCAATACTTACTTACGCCTCAGTAGTTTGGTGGACTGCTATGTAGAAAAAGTGCAACATAAAGACCATACAAAAGATTCAGAGAACATGTTGTCTTGGCATAGGCGAAGCGATGAGGACCACGCCCACTAGGGCACTGGAGACTATACTAGATATTCGACCCATTAACATACAGATTAAGTGTGAGGCAGCCACTGTGGCTATGGGAGAATGGAATGAGGATGGGAGCAGCTTATACCATCGCGGTATAATCGAGGCGACTATAGGAAACCTGGAAGGAGGGGAAAAGGTTTCCGATAGGATACCTGAGATGAACCTTGAGGACGAGTGAGAAGCACTGCTGCCAGCGGTATAGTCTTGGATTGACGGAGTCCTAGTATTGTCATCTGCAAGATCCTGTTACGCGGATGGATCAGAGCTAGAGGACAGAGTGGGCCTGGGGATTTACTTTGAGAACCCAGGGACTGAGATCTGTTTTCGACTGACTGACCATAATACGGTCCTGCTGGTGGAGATCCGGTCGATCACGGAATGCGTGAAGTGGTGTGGTGCTAACGCACCACGTCGATTGTGAACATCTTTACCGACAGTAAAATTGCCATAAGGGCAATAACAACCAGGACGGTAAGGTAACGAACAGTCTTGCAGTGTAAGAAGGAGATTAACGCCCTCTCTGGGGATAGTCAAATCCGCATCGCTTGGGTGTCGGGCCATAACGGAGTAAGGGGAAATGAAATGGCAGACGATTTGGCGTTAAAAGCCAGAGGACTGCCGTCAATAAGCTTGGTCAACACGAAGCCTTTCGGGCCCATGAAGTCCGATTTAAGGGCGGGGGCGACGAATGCGCATGTAACACCGTGAAACAGCCGGTAGAACGGCGAAATTCCTATGGGGTGACTCGGATCGTCAGAGGACGAGGCTATTACTGAAAGGAAATAAGAAGGAGGTCAGTATAGCTATGGGTATCATAACGGGACGCATAGGACTACGAGCTCACTTATGTAAAATCGGCAAGCGGCAAGTGTTAGCATGTATAGGGCATGCGGGGAAGATGATGAGACGTTGAGGCATTTCCTTTATCATTGCCCGGCTTTCGCGTTTGTCCACATACCGGCACTTAGGTGGAGACACAATACCAGACATGAACCAACTTAGGGGAGTGGTATTGAAAACAATTAAGGATTTTGTAAGTAGCACGGAATTCCTAACTTCGTTTTTCTTTTAAGAGGTTATTTTATAGTTTTAAGAGCGCACAACAAGCCGATTACTGGCTTAGGTGTATGTCCATAGTGGCATGGGGCGGATTAATATCTGCACCCTCTTTTCAACCTAACCTAACCTATCATTGAGCTTAAAACTAGAATCGGACTCCACTCATTGATATGTAAGAAGTTTACCCCTGTTCCTTAGTGGAATGTTCATGTGCAAAATTTGCATTTGCATGAGGAAAGGTGGTTTACATATAAACCCGAGGTGGGGGTATCCAAAGTTCGGCGCGGCCGAACTTTACGCCCTTATTTGTTCTATTATCAAACTGTCGAAGGCAAATAAGTCACAAAATACCATGAAATATGAAATTTGCCTTCGACAACGGGAATAAGGGTGAATTTGTTCTCTTTTAATGTTTTTGCATGCCCCTAAAAATATGCTGCATAATTTAACCTACACTTAGAAAAAACGATTCCGTTTTTGATACAAGCGTAAAAAGGCCATCGACCATCTGTTCAATTGAACTTTTGTTTTTGTATTAAATATTTAAAACCACATTGAATGAAAATTTAATGAACACTTTCATATGTATTATATTGTATATACTACGAGTACAGCCACAATCTACAAAAAAAGGCCACACATCTACCACATTTAATTTGAAATCTTTGATGGAACAATATGGGCATTTCAATTAATTTAATAGATGTAAATAAACAGCAAAGTGTTTATCGATTAACGATTAACAAACAAGGACTAATGGTCAAAAGACCAAACCAAAAAAGAGTGCAACAAAAACCCAATTTAAAATTTTGTTGTTGTAACCATGATAGACCGCTAGTCAGTCATTCAATCATTTCACCAAACTGAAACTGGCAATGAACACTGAAACAAAGTTTCATTTGGTTCCTTTTTGTGTGTGTGTTTCATTCAAAAAACTAATTGAAATTTGATTCGATTTGGTGAAAATACTTTCCCAGTACGTGCTTTCCATTGCTATGGAAAATTGCTGTTTGATGAGGGGAGGAAAAAAAATCAGCAAAACTGCAAGTCAATATCAGAAAGAATTTCGTGGCTGCAATGATGGTAAGGCCGCAATAAATTACAACGATTTGGGAGCATACACAAAAAAAACGTGGTTCAATCGTTAGCGGAATATATTGTTGCGTTTTTTGTGTGTGCTGCCCATAGGAAGGCCAAGTTATGCAGAAAATGCATTCATTTTGTGGCATAGCAAACAATTTCGATTGCCAGCGTACAGGGCCAAGCCACTACAAACTAATCATAAATTTGCAACTGTAAACTTTTTATCAATAGCGGATGCCTTGTTCACATACAGGCAAATGGATTTAAAATTTAGTAAGAATTTGAGGTAGAATAAAGGTAGGGATAGATATTTATCTTCATCCTATCTATGAAGAAGTTAACTTTGTGTTAGGCAAAAAGGATGTGCATGTAAATTAATTTTCTCATCACATCTGCGGCATTTACGATAGTGGTAATGAAAACAAGTAAGAGCGTCCTAAGTTCGGCCAGGCCGAATCTTACATACCCTCCACGATGGATCGCATTTGACGAGTTCTTTAAGCGGCATCTCTTTTTAGGCAGAATTTTAAGAATTGTTATGCTATTGGAGCTACATCAACTTATAGTCCGATTCGGATCATAAATGAACTGGATGCTGAAGGCCGTAGTAAAAGTCAATGGGTAATATTTCATTCCGTTCGGATAATAATTGCGCCTTGAAAGGGCGCTCAAGAAGCATAATCGAGAGATTGGTTTATATTGGAGTATGTTGAAGATCAAAGGAGAAGCCTTTGTACAAAGATTCAATAAAATCGGATTAGAATAGCGCCATCTAGTGGCTCAAGAAGTTAAGATCCAAGATGGGTCCATGTGGCAGTTATATCAGGTTTTGGGCCGATTGCAACCATATTTAGCACAGATGTTGAAAGTCATCACAAAACACTTCATGCAAAATTTCAGCCAAATTGGATTAGAATAGCGCCATCTAGTGGCTCAAGAAGTTAAGATCCAAGATCGGTTTATATGGCAGCTATATCGGGTTATAGACCGATTTGAACCATACTCAGCACAGTTATTGGAGTCCGAACGACGTGCCACAGTGCGACACCTCTTTTGAAGAGAAGTTTTACATGGCATAGTACCTCACAAATGTTGCCAGCATTAGGAGGGGAAAACCACCGCTGAAAATTTTTTCTGATGGTCTCGCCGGGATTCGAACCCAGGCGTTCAGCGTCATGGGCGGACATGCTAACGTCTGCGCTACGGTGACCTTCAAGTCAAGGCTCAAGAAGTCTAGATCCAAGAACGGTTCATATGGCAGCTATGTCGGGTTATAGACCGACTTGAACCATGTTCAGCACAGTTATTGGAAGTCATAAAGAAGCACTTAATGCAAAATTTCAGCCAAATCGGGTTAGTATTGCCCCCTCTAGTGGCTCAAGAAGTCAAGATCCAAGATCGGTTTATGTGGCAGCTGTATTAGGTTATGGACCGATTTCAACCACACAACAGCACAGTTGTTGGAAGTCATAACAATTGCGCCCTCTAGTGGCTCAAGAAATCAAGATCCAAGACGGCTTTATATGGCAGACATAGCAGGTTATAGACCGATTTGAACCATACAGTTAGCACAGTTGTTGAAACTCATGTCTTACCACTTCATGCAAAATAGAATAAGAATTGCGCCCTCTAGAGGCTGAAGAAGTTAAGATCCCAGATCGGTTTATATGGCAGCTATATCAGGTTATGTACCGATTTAAACCATACTTAGCACAGTTATTGGAAGTCATAACGAAACACCTCATGCAAAATTTTAGCTAAATCGGATGAGCAATGCTCTCTATAAGTGAGCTCGTAGTCCTATGTGTGCCGTTATGATACCCATAGCTATACTGACCTCCTTATTGCTTCCTTTCAGTAGCAGCCTCGTCTTCTCACGATCTGGAAGCTCCCTTAGCATTTTCGCTGTCCTACCGACCGTTTCGTTGTTCCACAATGATGCATGCGCATTCGTCGGCCACTCCCTTAACTCGGACTGCGTCGACCCGAAAGGCTTCGGGTTATCCAAGTTTATTGATGGCAGTCCTCTGGCCTTCACCGCCAAATCGTTTGCCCTTTCATTTCCCCTTACTCTGTTATGGCCCGGCACCCAAACGATGCGGATTTTGCCATCCTCAGAGAAGCCGTTAATCTCTTTCGTACACTGCAAGACTGTTCGTGACCTAACCGTCCTGATTGTTATTGCCCTTATGGCAACTTTACTGTCGGTAAAGATGTTCACACTCGCGTTAGCGTCCATATTTGGGAGACTAATGCCAATCGTCCAACCACCGACCGGAAGATTGATTGATGGATTGGATGGTTGCCTTTTATATTTCGGGATAGGACAACCCTTGAGTTGCAATCTGCCAACTGACAGCGCTATCTTAAAGCTTGATATTTTTGAGGTTATACGTACTCAAAACTTTTTGTCATATGAGCGATTTTTGTGTTGTTTACAGTAACTTAAAAGATTCATATAGCCCAATAAAATGAATTAAATCGTGAGCGTCTCCGTGCGATAATTTTTTACAACTTTCGACGTGGATTAACTCAACAACAGTGCATCGATGAACTTTATTAAATTTTTGGCGATGAAGCTCCATCAAGGACCAGTGTTTATCGATGGTATGGTGAATTCAACCATACCATATCACATAGCATTATCATTATCCAAGGCATCACTCTATTCCCCAGACCCGCACCCCTAAGAGCCGCATCTATGGCAAAAGAGCTCACGTTGCACAGTGGAAGAAAATCGAAAAAAAACTAGTAAACAAAATAAGCCGGGGGAGAACGACGGGTAGTGATATCTCTTGGCGTATCAAATTTAGAATGTTCGCTTATGCCTCAGTTCTAACCATTCCCAATTTCATAGAGATGTCTCTCACACGGCATATTTTTATACCCACCAACTTGACCATATCCAGAGGCGGATGTTGGTGTTGATTGGAGATGGTAGGGTATCCAAATCCATTGTTTTCCCTCCACATCGTCGAAATATGGGCTGTGTGGCGCTGTTCTATCAATTCTTCCACGGTGGGTGTTTTTCGGAAATCAGTCTTCAGATTCCTGACTTGAGATTATTTGTCAGAAATACAAGATTTTCTAGAAGCGCGCACCGATTTGTAATCGATTAGCCAGCTGATCGGACCTTGCACTATCGAGAGAATTCTACTTTCGCAAGGACGCTTCGTATGTGGAATCGAATTCCGCCAGATATATTTCCCTCTGCTTACGGCTTACAGAAATTATAGTTAATAAACACTACTCTCTCTTTTCCCCTTCCTATCCTCTGCAACGCAATGCACTGTATATATAGGGGACATGCCCTGCGTGTTGGTTTATTGAAAAAATGGCGATTTAACGATGTCCGTGTGTCTGTCCGTCACGCTTAAAAATTGAGATGATGAGCTGAAATTTTGCACAGACTCGAATTTCTTCCATACGCTGGTTAAGTTCTTGAATGGGCGAAATCGGACTATATTTGGAAATAGCTCCCAGAATAGAACGATCTGGCGATTTAGGGGCTTAAGCCTGTAAAAGGTGAGTTGTTTTAAGACTCAGATCGGACTATATTTAAATATAGCTGCCATATAAACCGCTTTGACGATTAAGGGTCTTAAGAAATTCGACACATTGAGTTGTTGTAAGCCTCCCGACATCCGACCCAAATATGGTTCAGATCAGAGTATATTTAGATATAGCTACCATATAAACCGATTTGCCAATTTAGGGTCTTAAGTCCACTAGTACCGCAATTATTACCCAATTTCGCTGAAATTGGAAACATTGAGTTGTTGTAAGCCTCCCGACATCCGACCCAAATATGGTTCAGATCAGAGTATATTTAAATATAGCTACCATAGACACCGATATGCCAATTGAGGGTCTTAAGCCCATAAAAGCTGCATTTATTACCTGATTTCGCTGAAATTTTAAACAGTGAGTTGTTTTGAGCCTCCCGGTATCTGAGCTTCATATGGTTCAGGTCAGACTATACTTAGATATAGCTCCCATATAGACCGATCTGCCGATAAAGGGTCTGAAGCCCATAAAAGCATTATTTTTTATCCGATTTCGCCGAAATTTGAAATAGTGGGTAGTTTTAGGTCTTCCAATATAGAACCCAAATATGATTCAGATCGGACTATATTTTGATATAGCCGTTATATAGACCGATCTGCCGATAAAGGGTCTGAAGCCCATAAAAGCTTTATTTATTACCCGATTTCGCTGAAATTTGAAACAGAGGGTAGTTTTAAGCCACCCGACATCTGACTGAAATATGTACTTAATCGAACTATATTTAGATATAGCTGCCATATAGACCGATCTGGCGATAAAGGGTCTGAAGCCCATAAAAGCTTTATTTTTTATCCGATTTCGCCGAAATTTGAAATAGTGGGTAGTTTTAGGTCTTCCAATATAGAACCCAAATATGATTCAGATCGGACTATATTTTGATATAGCCGTTATATAGACCGATCTGCCGATAAAGGGTCTGAAGCCCATAAAAGCTTTATTTGTTACCCGATTTCGCTGAAATTTGAAACAGTGGGTAGTTTCAGGCCACCCGACATCTGACCGAAATATGTACTAAATCGGACTATATTTAGCTATAGCTGCCATATAGACCGATCTGCCGATAAAGGATCTAAAGCCCATAAAAGCGTTATTTATTACCCGATTTCGCTGAAATTTGAAACAGTGAGTTATTTTGAGCCTCCCGATATCCAAGCTTCATATGGTTGAGGTCGGACTATATCTGGATATAGCTGCCATATAGACCAATCTGCCGATAAAAGATCTAAAGCCCATAAAAGCTTTATTTTTTAACCGATTTCGCTGAAATTTTAAACAGTGGGTAGTTTTAGGCTACCCGACATCTGACCGAAATATGTACTAAATCGGACTATATTTAGATATAGCTTCCATATAGACCGATCTGCCGATAAAGGATCTAAAGCCCACTAAAGTGTTATTTATTACCCGATTTCGCTGAAATTTGAAACAGTGAGTTGTTTTGAGCCTCCCGATATCCAAGCTTCATATGGTTGAGGTCGGACTATATCTGGATATTGCTGCCATATAGACCGATCTCCAGTTAAAGGGTCTAAAGCCCATAAAAGCTTTATTTTTTATTCGATTTCGCTGAAATTTGAAACAGTGAGTTGTTTTGAGCCTCCCGATATTCAAGCTTCATATGGTTGAGGTCGGACTATATCTGGATATAGCTGCCATATAGACCAATCTGCCGATAAAAGATCTAAAGCCCATAAAAGCTTTATTTTTTAACCGATTTCGCTGAAATTTTAAACAGTGGGTAGTTTTAGGCTACCCGACATCTGACCGAAATATGTACTAAATCGGACTATATTTAGCTATAGCTGCCATATAGACCGATCTGCCGATAAAGGATCTAAAGCCCATAAAAGCGTTATTTATTACCCGATTTCGCTGAAATTTGAAACAGTGAGTTATTTTGAGCCTCCCGATATCCAAGCTTCATATGGTTGAGGTCGGACTATATCTGGATATAGCTGCCATATAGACCAATCTGCCGATAAAAGATCTAAAGCCCATAAAAGCTTTATTTTTTAACCGATTTCGCTGAAATTTTAAACAGTGGGTAGTTTTAGGCTACCCGACATCTGACCGAAATATGTACTAAATCGGACTATATTTAGATATAGCTGCCATATAGACCGATCTGCCGATAAAGGATCTAAAGCCCATTAAAGCGTTATTTATTACCCGATTTCGCTGAAATTTGAAACAGTGAGTTGTTTTGAGCCTTCCGATATCCAAGCTTCATATGGTTGAGGTCGGACTATATCTAGATATAGCTGCCATATAGAACGATCTCCAGATAAAGGGTCTGAAGCCCATAAAAGTTTTATTTTTTATCCGATTTCGCTGAAATTTGAAACAGTGAGTTGTTTTGAGCCTACCGATATCCAAGCTTCATATGGTTGAGGTCAGACTATATCTGGATATAGCTGCCATATAGGGCGATCTCCAGTTAAAGGGTCTAAAGCCCATAAAAGCTTTATTTTTTATTCGATTTCGCTGAAATTTGAAACAGTGGGTAGTTTTAGGTCTTCCAATATTGAACCCAAATATGGTTCACATCGGACTATATTTAGATATAGCCGTTATATAGACCGATCTGCCGATAAAGGGTCTGAAGCCCATAAAAACTTCATTTATTACCCGATTCTCATGAAAATCGAAATACATAATTCAACAGTGACTTATATTTATTAGACCACTCAATGTTCGTGCCGAATTTGGTTGCAAAAGTTACCCAATTTTCACCGGATTGTGACGAAAGGGGATTTGGTAGGTATTCAAAGTTCGGCCCGGCCTTGCCTTTTTACTTTTTTTAATTTTTTTAAAACGTGGCACCTTGACCTAAGAGTTGTCGTCCTTTCCACAATCAGGAGGACTGACATGGCTAGATCGGTTCAAAATATCATGAAGTTCAGGAACATGTGTTACAAACGGGAATGACGATGCAAGTATACCCCCATCCTGCAGTGGAGGGCATAAAACCCCACCCAAAATGGTTATACAAATGTCTCCATTAACGTTTCATTAAAGAACACTGAATACTGAGTTATTTTTCCATCAAAACATTAATGCCTAACAAATGTTTAAATGATGTTTTAATTAACAACAGTTCAGTACGAAAACTGTCCATCATGATGATTTATTGAATAGTTATTAAGTCACAGGATATTGAAAATAATTACCAGGACATGGTCAATAGTCAATCGTGTTGATTAAGTTGATGATGACTCATTTGGTTTCTGGTTTAAAAGCCACAGCAACCCTATGCCAGCAGTTTACTGCTTGGTCATCTAAAATGTGGCAATTAGCAATTCTGATAAATATCGATTGAATGAAAGGTGCTAATGATTTACAAAATAATTTGCACAAATGGAACTTTACACACATTTGGAGCAGGTAAAAGAGCAAATAGATACAATATTAACAGTATCCAGTCGATGTAGTATAACTTTTCAGATATTATTGGCATACGATGGGGGCGCTGGTCCAGTAACCCGCCCCCGCAAAACTATGAGAAACAAAGGAATAGTAACAAG
This sequence comes from Stomoxys calcitrans, assembly GCF_963082655.1. Classification (NCBI taxonomy): domain Eukaryota; kingdom Metazoa; phylum Arthropoda; class Insecta; order Diptera; family Muscidae; genus Stomoxys; species Stomoxys calcitrans. The sequence continues at coordinate 57,199,431 of NC_081553.1, forward strand.
TAAAAAGGCGTTAAGTTTGCCCGGGCCGAAATTTTGGATACCCACCTTGGGTATATATGTAAACCACCTTTCATCGAAATATGTTCCGTTTTGGACCAAATACTTATAAGTACAAGTCATCGTTCAAATGTGTATAAAAGAATATTGGTATTTTTAGTAGATAGATCTGAAATATATAGGACACGGATATCGAAAAGCCTAACATACGTCACTGTGTCAAATTTCAGAGAAATCGGATTATAAATGCGTCTTTTATTGGGCCAAGACTTTACATCGAGATATCGGTCTATATGGCAGCTATATCTAAATCTGGTCCGATTTGGACGAAGTTGCAGATAATTGTCGAAGAGCCTAACACAATTCACTGTCCCAAATTTCGGCGCAATCGGACAATAAATGCGCTTTTAATGGGCCCAAAACCTTAAATCGAGAGATCGGTCTATATGGCAGCTATATCCAAATCTGAACCGATCTGGGCCAAATTGAAAAATGATGTCGAAGGGCTTAGCAAAACTCGCTGTATAAAATTTCAGCAAAATCGGATAATAAAAGTGGCCTTTAAGGGCCTAAGACCCTAAATCGGCAAATCGGTCTTTATGACAGCTATATCTAAATCTGGACCGATCTGGGCGAAATTGATGAAGTATATCGAAGGGCCCAACACAACTCACTGTCCCAAATTTCGGCGAAATCGGACAATAAATGCGCCTTTTATGGGCCCAAAACCTTAAAACGAGAGATCGGTCTATATGGCAGCTATATCCAAATCTGGACCGATCTGGGCCAAATTGTTGAAGGATGTCGAAGGGCTCACTGTCTCAAATTTCAGCAAAATCGGATAATAAATTTGGGTTTTATGGGCCTAAGATCCTAAATCGGCAGATCGGTCTATATGGCAGCTATATCCAAATTTGGACCGATCTCGACCAAATAGATAAAGGATATCGAAGGGCCTAACACAACTCACTGTCCCAAATTTCAGCAAAATCGGATAATAAATGTGGCTTTTATTGGCCTAAGACCCTAAATCGGCAGATCGGTCTATAAGGCAGCTATATCTAAATCTGGACCGATCTGGTCGAAATTGATGAAGTATGTCGAAGGGCATAACACAACTCACTGTCCCAAATTTCGGCGAAATCGGACATCCTACGGTGGTGGGTATAAAAACGGACCCCCCGATGTTGACGACCCACGCAAATGAAAAAAGGGACCATGATTCGTGGATCTGCACCTGGAATTTCCGCACTCTTTATTGAGAAGGTGCAGTACACGCACTGGCGTATGTATTAGAGAAGTACAGGGCAGATATTACCGCCTTACAGGAAGTGCGATGGACTGGGAATGGTGTCACTACATCATCAAACGGTGACGAACTATGCTATAGCTGCCATAACACGAGGCATGAATTTGGCTGTGGATTTCTGGTTAGTCGGAGACTGAAACACCTTGTCTCTAGCTTTACTCCGGTGGATGAGATGCTAGCCACAATCCGCATAAAAGCCAAATTCTTTAACATCAGCCTTATTTGTGCCCATGCCTCGCAAATTTTGAACATTCCACTAAGGAACGGGGGCAAACTTCTCACATATCAATGAGTACAGTCCGATTCAAGCTTAAGCTCAATGATAAGGGACCTCCTTTTTATAGCCGAGTCCGAACGGCGAGCCGCAATGCGACACCTCTTTGGAGAGAAGTTTTACATGGCATAGTACCTCACAAATGTCGCCAGCAATAGGAGGGGAAAACCACCGCTGAAAAATTTTCTGATGGTCTCGCCAGGATTTGAACCCAGGCGTTCAGCGTCGTAGGCGTACATGCTAACCTCTGCGCTACGGTGGGCAAGACGAGCAGACCAAGGATATTTTCTACGAGCGCCTAGAGAGAGAATATGACCGCTACCCCGCCCATGATATTAAAATCGCTTTGGTAGATTTTAATGCGATAATGGGGAAGGAAGACATTTTTGGTCCAACAGTCGGAAAGTTTAGCCTCCACGAGATAACGTCCAGTAATGGCTTGAGGCTGATAGATTCCGCTGCGGCAAAAAACATGGTAGTTAGTCGCACCAGATTTCAACATAAAAATATTCACAAAGCCACATGGCTGTCAGCCGATCAAACCCCGAGGAACCAAATTGATCACGCTGTGATCGATGAAAGGCATTCATCTAGTGTGTTAGATGCATGATCGATCCGTGGAGCGAATATAGATTCGGATCATTACCTTGTTGCAGCAAAGGTTCGCACCCGTTTGAACATGGCGAGGAAAGTACGATCTGACATTGCACGGAAGCCCGACATTGAAAAGCTGCAAACGCAACAAATGGCAGCGGCATACTCCACTCGACTGACCCAACTGCTTGATGAAAGCACTCCTTGTTCCGATGATATAATGGCGCAGTAGCAAAAATATGCCGCGAAATCCGTACTTGGGTACCGGAAGCCTACTCCAAGAAACCCACGGTACGACCAAGAGTGTCGAGATGCTACTGAAGCCAATAATGCGGCATATAGAGCAACCCCGCAATCAGCAGCAACGGGCCACATGAAGGAGAGGTATCGGGAGAAAAGGAGAGAAGAGAAACCTCTGTTCCGCAGAAAGAAAAAGGACATGGAAAGACGTGAGTGTGAGCGAATTGAGATGTGCAGGAGTCAGAATAAAGTCCGAAAATTCTACCAAAGAATTAAACATCAAACCGATGGTTTTGGTGCAGGCACATCCTTCTGAAGAAACAAAGAAGGAAATCTGGTAACTGACACAGATAACATGCTGAGGATATGGAAAGAACATTTTACCCAATTGCTAGTGTCCGATGTTGGCGGCGAAGAGGATACCGCAGAACCAATCCCTGATGATGGTATAGAATCTTTACCTCCTAGTCAGAATGAGGTCCAGGTAGCAGTGACCCCCGACAAAAGAACAACAAGGCAGCAGGAGCCGACGGGTTACCCGCTGAACAATTTAACACCAGAGGCGACACGCTGATAAGGCATATGCATCAGCTTATCTGCGCAATCTGGCTAGAAGAACGCATACTCGATGATTGGAACCTCAGCATACTATGTCCCATACACAAGAAAGGAGACAAGACGGAATGTGCCAACTACAGAGGAATAAGTCTCCTCCCGGCTTCTATGCATGACATGCAAAAGCTTCTCCCAAAAGAGATGTCGCACACCATTCGGACTCAGCTATAAAAAGGGGCACTCATTGATATGTGATATATGACCCGACCAAAGAACAACAAGGCAGCAGGAGCCGACGGGTTACTCGCTGAACTATTTAACACCAGAGGCGACACACTGATAAGGCGTATGCATCAGCTTATCTGCACAATCTAGCAAGAAGAACGCATACTCGATGATTGGAACCTCAGCATACTATGTCCCGTACAGAAGAGAGGAGGACAAGACGGAATGTGCCAACTACAGAGGAATAAGTTTCCTCCCCATCGCATACAAGATACTCTCGAGCGTATTGTGTGAAAGATTAAAACCTAAAGTCAAGGAGATAATTAGGCCCTATCAATGCGACTTTAGACCTAGTAAATCCACCCTGGAACAGATACTCACACTGCGCTAAATCCTGGAAAAGAGCCGAGAAGGACAAATCTTCGCCTTCGATACTCCTTTACGTTCAAAGGTATTTCAAGCCATGTCTGAGTTTGGTATCCCTGCAAAATTATTAACACTCTGCAGGATGACACATGCTGATACACGTTCCTCAGTAAGAATAGGTAAGAATCTCTGCGAACCATTTAATACCAAACTAGGTTTCAGACAAGGAGACAGCCTATCGTGTGATCTCTTTGGTAACCTGCTGAAGAAGATTATACGAGACGCAGATGTGAATAGATATGGCACACTAATCACAAGAGATCACATGCTACTCGCCTATGCCGACGACATCGATATCATAGGTCGGTCACCGGAAGTAGTAACTACAGCCTTTGAAAGAATCGAAAGAGAGTCAGTGAAAATGGGTCTGGCAGTATATGGAGATAAGACGAAATTGATGGTTTCAACTCCCAAAAAGCCTTGCACAACCGAGCAGATAAAGAAAATAGAGAAAGTTTGGGAACCGCAACTTTGAGATAGGCAGTAACTTTATATACCTCCGTACAGCCGTAACCGAAACGAATGACACCAGTTTTGAGATTAAGCGAAGAATAATACCGGCAAACAGATGCTACTTTGGACTAAGTATAAGCAGTTTAGAAACAAGGCCACCTCTCGACAGACGAAGATTACACTATACAAGACACTGATACTATCCGTGCTGTTATATGGTTCTGAAGCATGGGTACTTGTGAAAGCAGATGAGGCAGTACTTGGAGTGTTTGAGAAAAAGATACTTCGTAGAATACATGGACCATTTGGCGTTAATGGAGAATATAGGCGTCGTATGAACCACGAGTTGTATCTGCTGTATGACGATATAGCATAGTTACACGCATCAAAATACAACGGCTGCGTTGGCTAGGTCATGTTGTCAGAATGGATGAAGAAGCTCCAGCAAGAAAGTCTTTGGAAAGCAAAAACGTTTGAACACGCGAACCGGGAAGACCAAAAGCCCGATGGAAAGATCAAGTGGTGGGAGACACCTCGAAACTTGGTGTCAGAGATTTTAGAATGAGCGAGGAAGATCGAGGCGCTTGGAACGCTATTCTAGGTTCGGCTAGTGGAAAAAATGTTCTATCATAGCCAATTAAAGTAAGCAAAGTTGGATGGAAGTTAAATGTCAGCCTAATTGATCAAATATTCATGATTTTAGGGACTGACGAAATTAAATTGGATTTTAGCTTCATTCGTTCGATCGAATGAGGCGAATGACAGACAGATAGACATTTCTAAATGGACTCTCTTTTTTGGTCATGAAGATGATAATGGCTAAATTAAATCATGAAGTAAACTGAAAGTATCCAAGGTTGAATATCCAACAATCCTAAGCTTTTGGTAATGCAAATTTGCCCCTGAACATTCCATTAAGCAACAGGCACACATTTCTTTTATATCAATGAGTTCTGCCCTATGTAAGTTCTAAACTCAATGATAAAGGGCCTTTTTTTACTGCCTAGTTCGAACCTCTTTGTGGAGAAGTTTTTACATTAGACAAAAATTGCTATGTCAAAGTCTGTCATTCAGTGTGTTTGTGTTTACCACACACTATCCGTAAAGACAAATGATAATAGTTTGCTCCAAAAATTTGCAGTCTTCACCAGTTTAAACACACACACACACACATACATACACATCAACCGCTTACATCATTCAAGTCATGCCACATAGGTTCGTTCTCTCACACTATTAAAGTGTGGTCATAGGAGTAGTCTCTTAATTGTCATGTCATTGTAGTTGCTGGCTTTAGTAACTCTTTTCAATGAGCGGACTTAATAGATGGACAGCTAAGATAAGCACATTGCAGAAAGTTGGCCTGATGCAGTTACTCTAAGGCTACAAAAGAAGGGGATAAAATGCTTTGTACTCTTAATATGGCTGTGTTGGATTGACTTTCATGTTCTGCTCTTGCTATTTGCTGCGTGACATAATGACGACAATTGCTGTGGCTGTGAATCCTATGAATCTCCATTTGGCAGAAGAAACCTCAAATGCTTAGATCAGCATTGCCACTGTGTGAGTGTGTGTGTGTGTGTGTGTGTCAGACGGGAGGAGTTGGTGATGATGGTCGTGGTAATCACCAAATAGCATTTGCAAATATCAAATGACTGCTGAAGCGACATTTGGTAAGGTGGAATGGAAAATATTTCATATGCACACACATGCCAAACAGCTTATGGTCAATGAATTATAACGGGAAAAAAGTTAAAAGATCTTACTTAACGCTACAGCCTTTACAAATGAATATCTTGAGTTGAATTTTTTCTCAAACATCCCTATTTAATCCATACTCATGTTAAGCTCTTGAGTCGTCCAGATCTGACAATGTTTGGATGAAGATGTCATATAGACCGATCTCCGAATTTAGGGTTATAAGTAGGAAAAAGGCGCATTTACCATTCGATTTATTTGAAATTTTGAATAGTGAAAGGGGTTCCGTGCCTTAACATAAGTATCAAATATGATTCACATCGAACCTTATCGATTAATCGACTTTTTGTGTACAAAAGTCGATTAATCGATTAGTCGACTTTTACTGTCTAAAAAAAGTCGACTAATCGAATTTGAAGTCGAAAAGTCAAAAAGTCGAAAAAAAATCTAAATGGATTAATATCAGGTGTATTTTTGCCGTCAACTGTTTCGACTGTTTTTCGCTATGGTTGCAACAGTTACAAAAGTAATCTTTACAGAGAAAAATTCCCAAAACAACTCGAAAAGGAGCGTTTTAAAAAAGAAAGTCAAAAAAACGCAAAAAAACCCACCCAAAACCAAAAATGGTCCAATTGGGATAATATGGGTGTTAACAACTGTATTCAAGTACCCTAGTGGCCGCTCCAATCTCTTAACTCCTCCAAATGTTCATATCAATATGGGGCTCCATATATACCCTCCACCATGGATCGCATTTGTCGAGTTCTTTTCCCGGCATCTCTTCTTAGGCAAAAAAAAGGATATAAGAAAAGATTTGCTCTGCTATTAGAGCGATATCAAGATATGGTCCGGTTTGGACCACAATTAAATTATATGTTGGAGACCTGTGTAAAATGTCAGCCAATTCGAATAAGAATTGCGCCCTTTAGGGACTCAAGAAGTAATATAGAGAGATCGATTTATATGGGAGCTGTATCAGGCTATAGACCGATTCAGACCATAATAAATACGTATGTTGATAGGCATTAGAGGATCCGTCGTACAAAATTTCAGGCAAATCGGATAATGATTGCGACCTCTAGAGGCTCAAGAAGTCAAGATCCCAGATCGGTTTATATGGCAGCGCTTGCAGGTTATGAACCGATTTGAACCATACATGGCACAGTTATTAGATATCATAACAAAATACTTCGTGCAAAATTTCAGCCAAATCGGATAGAAATTGCGCCCTCTAGAAGCTCAAGAACTCCAGACCCAAGATCGGTATATATGACAGCTTTATCAGGTTATGGACCGATTTGAACCATACTTGGCACAGTTGTTGGATACCATAACAAAACACGTCGTGCAAAATTTCAATCCAATCAGATAAGAATTGCGTCCTCTAGAAGCTCAAGAAGTCAAGACCCAAGATCGGTTTATATGGCAGCTATATCAGATTATGGTCCGATTTAAACCATACTTGGCACAGTTGTTAGATATCATAACAAAATACTTCGTGCAAAAATTCATTCCAATCGGATAAGAATTGCGCCCTCTAGAGGCTCAAGAAGTCAAGACCCAAGATCGGTTTATATGGCAGCTATATCAGGTTATGGAAAGATTTGAACCATACTTGGCACAGATGTTGAATATCATAACAAAACACGTCGTGCAAAAGTTCATTCAAATCGGGTAAGAATTGCGCCCTCTAGAGGCTCAAGAAGTCAATACCCCTGATCGGTTTATATGGCAGCTATATCAGGTTATGAACCGATTTGAACCATACTTGGCACAGTTGTTGGATATCATAACAAAACACTTCGCGCAAAATTTCATTCCAATCAGATAAGAATTGCGCCCTCTAGAGGCTCAAGAAGTCAAGACCCAAGACCGGTTTATATGGCAGCTACAGCAGATTATGAACCGATTTGAATCATACTTGGCACAGTTGTTGGATATCATAACAAAACACGTCGTCCAAAATTTCATTCCAATCGGATAAGAATTGCGCCCTCTGGAGGCTCAAGAAGTCAAGACCCAAGATTCCCGACTTTACGTTTCAAGCCTGGCTGGCGGGACGTGATGTTCGATGTCCTCAAATAGTTTGGCATGGCTGACCGTATCGAATGTCTTCGATAGGTCCAGTGCCACGAGGAGAGGACCGTTCTATTACATAGCCAAGGCTGATTGAAGCCACGGCAAATGTGTGCGGTGATGGCATGCAAAGCTGTTGTTGTGCTAAGCAGTTTTCGAAATCTTTGTTGATGTTCGGCGGATGTAGATTCACCTACGAACCACGGAGGAGCAAGCCTCAAGCATCTTTGCTACTGGTCAGAGAAGGGAGATCAGTCTGTACAAATCCCCCAAACTCGGATACTTTCTAGGCTTCAGTAGCGACATCACTCTGCCCATTTTCCAGACATCGGGAACGAAAAGAGTGTTCAAAGACAGGTTGAGGACAGTGGTAAGATGCTCAACCTCAAGTAAATCCAGATTCTTCAGCATCAGTGTAGAGATACAGTCGGGGCCCAACGCCTTGGATGATTTGGCGCCACGGATGACATTCGTAATTTCGACAACGGTAAATTGTAATGGCTGTCCGTTGGCTCGGATACCTTGCCTTTGCCCTGCCACTCTCGGGATGCCCTGTAAATTGACGGTTGAACAACCTGGCTCATCTCTTCGGAGCAGTTACGGTTACATGTGCCAAAAGTGAGTGAGGTCCTGTCATACCGTCTACCGGGGTTTGAGAGTGACTTAACAGTTGACAACAGCTTGCCTAAACCGATACCTAAGCTACATTGCTCCAAGTGTTCGAGCCACAAATTCCGCCTTTGTTCGTTGACTACCCTGTTTACAACGAATCCCATCACGATCGTCTGCGAGTACCACTGTCAGCGCCGGCAAATTGGGCCACACTTGGGGTATTCAACCAGCTGGTATAAAGCGAGTAGCTGTTGCGCTAATAATGTCTCGGAATTTCCCCTCGGTAACTAGCCCATCCGAGAAGGGGGGTGTCATTTCACTGAAGCGGCGATTGGAGTACTCTCTGAAGCCAACCCAATCGGCCTCCTTCTGATTGATAAACGTCCGGCGCTCAGAGGTTATGAAGTCGGGTGGTCGCTCAGTGGTGAGAATTATGGGGAGGTGGTCTGACGCCAAACAGATTACGGCTTGCCACGATACGTCACTGATGAATTCGGATGGTCGGTCGATGGTGAGAATTAGGGGCAAGTGGCTGACCCCTAACACATGACGGCTTGCCAGGAGATCAGGGAATGCAATCTCTGGCGAGCTGCTACACCTTCTTGTTATCCTAATGGCGGCATCCTCATTTACTGTGCAAAACGTGGAGCCTTCAATCTGCTCTGCCAAAGTTATGCCGTGCTGGTCGTTACCTAGGGGAGAATCCTATGCAACTTTATGCGCATTAAAGTCCCATAGAACCAGACGATTATGGCCAGATAGTAACCCACTTACGTCCGGGTTGTAAGCTTGGCCATTAATTGGGACACAGCTACCAACCGGCGGTATGAATACCTTGTGTAGTTCTATCCCTGCAGTACCGGACCTGACTGCTTTCCCCAAGCACTCCATGTAGGGGTCACTAGCGCCAGGTGCAGGCGAGATGGGTCTATATTGCACGGAATGGTGTATCACGAAGGCGATCCCTACGTAGCGCACTTTGTTTCCGTGACAATTGTGCAAGTTGCAGGTGTTGGTCAGTTTGGTCTCCTGGATCGCTGCAATCAATATGTTCTTCCGACTCATAAAATCCACAATCTCATCGATCTTGCCTCTCAGATCATTGCAATTTAATTGCAAAAAAGATACACTACTCGGCACATGCCTGGCAATATTGGGTCTGGGATGCTGCTGTTGCATATATTGCCGTCCGGAAGTGGTCGGAGGGGGGACGACGGCGACGCTTGTGACCCACTGCTGCCTATGTTCGCACAGCACCTTGCAACATATTCAGTGTGACTATACTCTCGTAGTGATGTTAGGCCGGAGCAAGATCGGAGATGTACCCACTCCATGCACTGGTTACATCTCACCAACACCGACCGATGATGGAGGCGGTTCTGCCAAACCGAACAGAACCAGGTTCCGGGGTTCGTTTCAATCCCGGCTCGGACCAGAATCGTGCGGAAAAGGCACTCCGGGATGTGCCTCTTCCTTGACGAAAAAAGGACGAACACGTACGGCAGCCCTTGCCGATGAAGGTTACCATCGGGTCAATTCGGTGCGTACAACCGGTAGCCATGGGGCTCAAGTAAAAGATAAAACAAAAGAAAGGACGAAATGTCTGAGGGACTATCTCACCCCAAGAAGAACACCTCTCTGCCCTAAATTTCAAAAACGCTAGAGAGAAGGATTCGCCTAAACGCCTAAAAAAGGATTCTAATCCTCAAAACCCATCAAATGGATATTTAGACCAAAAACGACAGGTAAAAGCGCTAAAAATTCTGCCGCGCCGAATTTTATATACTCTCCACCAGGGATTGCATTGTTCAAGTTCTTTGAATGACTTGCCTCTTTCTTTGGTTATAATATGATGTTACCTTTGTTTGCTATTGCGATTTTGGTCTTCCATGCCTGTCGCTTCGCCGAAAGTGTAAAGTGGAATCTCCTTAATACGCTTCGCCACACATCCGCAGAACACAATTCCATGTCAAAGCCTTTGTATACGGCGAGTTATTACGATGGATTTGTAAGGAAACTCATTTATGTGCAACACTGCCGTTGGCATAATTGAAAGGACGATGGGATTCCTCGCATTTGATTTGAGCCAAACAAGGATTTAATGTAGTTGCTGTAGTCCTCCGGCAACAAAAGGTGTCAAGGGAATGCACACTAAGCTGCATTAGCCGCCAAATGACAAAAGGATATTTGCCATGTATGTGAAACTGTAATTAGAGAATGATTAACGAAATTAAATTTTCAAAGAAATTTCTTGCAACTTGTTTTCTCGGGGCAATGGTGTCCGAGTTAAATGGAGATCGATAAAGCAAATTAATGGGATTAAAAGGATGACACTCAAAGCATAAAAGTGTTGAAGATTTTTCTCAAATGCAGATTTAAGAATCATATATGGCTTGAGTTTAAAATATGGCCAAGTCACAGTAGGGGCTTGATGAATGTTGAAAAAATCATATTTTGGCTATTTTTTTATGAAAGTTTTTTTATGTCAGTAAAACTTTTTAAAACAAAAATTTATTTAAAACCAGCAAGGAAAGCCAAAATACGGGCGGTACCGACTTTATAATACCCCACAACTACTCTATAGGTGCAAAGTGGGAGCTATGTCTAATTCTGAAAAAATTTTGATGGACCTCGCCGGATGTTTTCAGATGGGTTATTAAACAATCCGAAGCACATTTCGCGCAAATATGTTCAAACGGTAATGACTGCGGTTCACAAATGACAACATTATAGCAAATTATCCAAAATTTGACCAACATATTGGGTTGCCCAAAAAGTAATTGCGGATTTTTCATATAGTCGGCGTTGACAAATTTTTTCACAGCTTGTGACTCTGTAATTGCATTCTTTCTTCTGTCAGTTATCAGCTGTTACTTTTAGCTTGCTTTAGAAAAAAAGTGTAAAAAAGTATATTTGATTAAAGTTCTAAGTTTTATTAAAAATGCATTTACTTTCTTTTAAAAATCCGCAATTACTTTTTGGGCAACCCAATATATATGGGAGCTATATCTAATTCTCAACCGATTTTGAGCAAACTTCTCAGATAATGTGGTACTCGTCGAGAAAAGCGTTGTGCAAAATTTTGGCAAGATTTATCAAAAATGGGCTTGCAGTGGCTCTAGAAGTAAAAATCGGGCGATATACATATATGACAGCTATATCTAAATCTGAACCGATTTCTACGAAACTCACCAGTAATGTTGGGAGTCATAGGAAAATCCATTCTGTCAAATTTCAAGAGAATCGGTTAACAAATGACCATTTTATTGCTGTGTTACTGCAAATCGGACGAACATATATATGGGAGCTATATCTAAACCTGAACCGATTTCTGTAAAATTCACCTGTAATATCGGAAGTCATAAGAAAATCCGTCTTGCCAAATTTCGACAGAATCGGTTAACAAATGACCATTTTATTGCATTATTACTGCAAATCGGAAGAACATATATATGGGAGCTATATCCAAATCTAAACCGATTTCTATAAAATTCATCTGTAATGTCAGGAGTCATAAGAAAATCCTTCCTGCCGAAATTCGAGAGAATCGGTTAACAAATGACCATTTTAATGCAGTATTACTGCAAATCGGACGAACATATATATGGGAGCTATATCTAAACCTGAACCGATTTCTATAAAATTCTCCTGTAATGTCGGGAGTCACAAGAAAATCCTTCCTGCCGAATTTCGAGAGAATCGGTTGACAAATGACCATTTTATTGCATTATTACTGCAAATCGGACGAACATATATATGGGACCTATATCCAAATCTGAACCGATTTCTATAAAATTCAGCTGTAATATCGGAAATCATAAGAAAATCCGTCTTGCCAAATTTCGACAGAATCGGTTAACAAATGACCATTTTAATGCATTATTACTGCAAATCGGACGAACATATATATGGGAGCTATATCTAAACCTGGACCGATATCTCTGAAATTCACCAGTAATGTTGGGAGTCATAGGAAAATCCATTCTGCCAAATTTTAAGAGAATCGGTTAACAAATGACCATTTTAATGCATTATTACTGCAAATCGGACGAACATATATATGGGAGCTATATCTAAACCTGAACCGATTTGGACTAAACTTTATAGATATTGTGGAAGTCGCGGAGGAAAGCGTTGTGCAAAATTTTGGCAAGATAGATCAAAAAATGGGCTTGCAGTGGCTCTAGAAGTGAAAATCGGGCGATATACATATATGACAGCTATATTTAAATCTGAATCGATTTCTATGAAATTCACCAGTAATGTTGGGAGTCACAGGAAAATCCTTCCTGCCGAAGTTCAAGAGAATCGGTTGACAAATGACCATTTTATTGCATTATTACTGCAAATCGGTCGAACATATATATGGGAGCTATATCCAAATCTGAACCGATTTCGACTAAACTTTATAGATATTGTGGAAGTCGCGGAGGAAAGCGTTGTGCAACATTTTGGAAAGATTCGTCAATAAATGCGCTTGCAGTGGCTCCAAGAGTCAAAATCGGGCGATATATATATATATATATGAGAGCTATATCTAAATCTGAACCGATTTCTACGAAATTCACTAAAAATGTCGAGAGTCACAAGAAAATCCTTCCTGCCGAAATTCGAGAGAATCGGTTAACAAATGACCATTTTATTGCTGTGTTACTGCAAATCGGACGAACATATATATGGGAGCTATATCTAAACCTGAATCGATTTCTATAAAATTCACCTGTAACGTCGAGAGTCACAAGAAAATCCTTCCTGCCAAATTTCGACAGAATCGGTTTACAAATGATTATTTTATTGCATTATTACTGCAAATCGGACGAACATATATATGGGAGCTATATCCAAATCTGAGCCGATTTCTATAAAATTCACCCGTAATGTCTGGAGACACAAGAAAATCCGTCTTGCCAAATTTCGACAAAATCGGTTAACAAATGACAATTTTATTGCATTATTACTGCAAATCGGACGAACATATATATGGGAGCTATATCTAAACCTGAACCGATTTCTATAAAATTCACCAGTAATATTGATAGTCATAAGAAAATCCGTCTTGCCAAATTTCGACAGAATCGGTTAACAAATGACAATTTTATTGCATTATTACTGCAAATCGGACGAACATATATATGGGAGCTATATCTAAACCTGAACCGATTTCGACTAAACTTTGTAGATATTGTGGAAGTCGCGGAGGAAAGCGTTGTGCAATGTTTTGGAAAGATTCGTCAATAAATGCGCTTGCAGTGGCTCCAAGAGTCAAAATCGGGCGATATATATATATATATATGAGAGCTATATCTAAATCTGAACCGATTTCTACGAAATTCACTAAAAATGTCGAGAGTCACAAGAAAATCCTTCCTGCCGAAATTCGAGAGAATCGGTTAACAAATGACCATGTTATTGCATTATTACTGCAAATCGGACGAACATATATAAGGGAGCTATATCCAAATCAGAACCGATTTCTATAAAATTCACCTGTAATACCGAAAGCCATAAGAAAATCCGTCTTGCCAAATTTCGAGAGAATCGGTTAACAAATGACCATTTTATTGCATTATTACTGCAAATCGGACGAACATATATATGGGAGCTATATCCAAATCTGAACCGATTTCTATAAAATTCACCTGTAATGTCTGGAGATACAAGAAAATCCGTCTTGCCAAATTTCGACAAAATCGGTTAACAAATGACCATTTTATTTATTCTTATTACTGCAAATCGGACGAACATATATATGGGAGCTATATCCAAATCTGAACCGATTTTTTCCAATTTCAATGGATTTCGTCTCTAGGCCGAAAAACATGCCCATACCAAATTTTAAGAAGATTGGATGAAAATTGCGACCTGTAGTTTGTATACAAATTAACATGGACTGACGGACGGACAGACAGATAACACCCTTTTGGGTGTTACAAACTAATTCACTAAGCTTTAATACCCTGTGTCACAGTAGTGGTGTAGGGTAAAAAAAATCTCTTAAAAAATTTGCCAAAAAAATTGTGAAAATTGATATTTTCTTTCCAGTTCCTTTGTCGGTATATGTTTTGTCTTCAATGGGTACACTATTAGACTATTGCACCTGGCTGCCTATTGAACTGTTTGTTTTCTATTTAGCACCTATTTTTTTGTTAAGATTTTACAAAACAAAGACCACAAAGTCCAACATTGTGTATCCTGTGCCACATTTGCAAAACAAAAGGCAAATAATTTATGGTCTCTGCAGTGATTTCTGCTCGATTTGATTTTGCCTCATTGCTAAACGCATTCAACCAGATAATCATCATCATTGTCATGATCAATGACAAAAGAACACCAATAAACTCATCTTGCTGGAAGCTTGGCTAACTGAAAGGTATAGTTGGACTAGGGGGGAAGGAAGTGAATGATGTTTTAGCAGTTTACATGATGGAATGAATGACAAAATGTTCCGTAGTACTGTAAATATGAAATGACAATACAGTACCCCTTATCCTTTAGGCATCAAAATTATACAAAATTCGTCCTGGCCGAACATGGCAGGCTTTAACTTGTTCATCCTTTGTTTTTGTGTGAGTGGAAGTTGTTTTGTAGCATCAATTTGTGGTCTTTGCAATGTAAGAGTTATTATCTAAATGTTATTGCTGGGAATGTTTTTTAATACCCTACACCACCACCATAGTACAGGGTATTATCTTCTTATATATAAAAATCAATTTGTGTTTGTTTGTAGGTTTGTTTGTTTGTTTGTCTGTTTGTTCCTTATAGACTCAGAAACGGCTGAACCGATTTTCTTGAAATTTTCACAGATGGTGCATAATGATCCCGTGGTGAAAATAGGGTACTACATTTTTTGATATCTGAAGGGGGAGCGGACCCTCCCCCTTACCCTAATTTTCAGAAACGCCTGATCTCGGAGATGCGTGGTTTGTATGCTCTCATAAGTATGTTAAAAATAAAAATTTGGTATCCAAATTTCGGATGGGGTACCTAGGGGGGCCGCCCCACCCTAAAACCTACCAAACATATATCTAGACCAATCACGACAATATGGGACTCAAATGAAAGGTATTTAGGATAAGAAAACGTATCTGATATCCAATTTTCGGACCAAGTGCTAGGGGGACCACCCCTAGCCCCAAAACACCCCTAAATCGGATATATTTACCGATCATGGAAATATGGGACTCAAATTAAAGGTATTTGCGTGTAGAATACGATTCTGATATCCGAATGTAGGACCACGTTTCTGGGAGTCCACCCCTTCCCCAAAACACCCACCAAACAGGACTTATTTACCGACCATGGGAATATGGGCTTAAATAAAAGGTATTTGAATGTAGAATACGAATCTGATATCTAAATGTGGGACCACGTTTCTGGGGGTCCACCCCTTCCCCAAAACACCCACCAAACAGGACTTATTTACCGACCATGGGAATATGGGCTTAAATAAAAGGTATTTGAATGTAGAATACGAATCTGATATCCAAATGTGTGACCAAGTGTTTGGGGGGCCGCCTCTTACCAAAAACATACCCCAGAGGGGACCAATTTAAGACCATAGCAATATGGGGATCAAATTAAAGGTCTTTGGGAGTAAAGCACGAATCTGATATCAATTTTCGGGAAAAGTGTCTATGGGGCCACACCACCCCCACAACACCACCCAAATAGTAAGTATTTGCTGACCATTGCAATATGAGGCTCAAATAAAAGGGTTTTAAGAGTGGAACACGAATCCGATATATATTTTCAAGGCCAACTCACTGAGTGGCCGCCCATCCCCCAAAACACCCCCCAAGCCGGTCATGTTTGCCGACTATGGAAATATGGGGCTCAAATGAAAGGAATTTGGGAGTAGACCATGAATGTGATTTCAACATTCAGGACCAACTGTCTAGGGGATGTCCCATCACCATAACAACCCCCAAATAGGACGTATTTGCTCACCAAAACAATTTGGGTCTTAATGAGAGTGGAACTAAATTTGTATAGTTTTTAGGGTCAATACCCCAAACCGGACATATTTGCTGACTTTTGCAATAAGGAGTTTAAATGAGATTAGAAAACGAATGTGATATCCAATTTTGAGGGCAATGGCAATATGGGGTTCAAATAACTGATATATAGATATATGAGAATAGAGCACGTTGCTGATACATTTTCCGGCCTTGTGTTTGGGGGACCACCTCAATCCCCAAAACACCCTTAGATCGGGCATATTTACTGACCATGTCAATGTGGAGCTTAAATGAAAGGTATTGGGGGGTAGAGCAAGGATTGACATCCACTTTCGGGAGCCTTTTTCTAAGGGTTTACACCTTTCCCAAAATACCCCACAAACAGCAATTTTTTAGTGACCATCGCAATATGGGGCTCACATAAAGGTATTTGGAAGTAGAATACGATAGGATAGGACCATGTATTTAAGCCATCACCTCTTCCCAAAACACCCACCAAAGGGTAAAAATTTTTCGACCATGCCAATATGTGGCTCAAATTAAAGGTATTTTAGATTAGAAAACGAATTTGATAACCTATTTTGGGGCCATGTGTTTGGGGGTCGCCTCATCGTGTAAACTCCCCTATACCAATGGCAATATGGGGTTTAAATAAATGGTATTTGAGAGATGATCACGATGCTGATATTTTTTCAGGGCCAAGTGTCTGGGGGACCACCTCACCCCCGAAAACACCCCTAAATCAGATATCATGAGAATATCGGGCTGAAATAAAGTTTTTTACATCGAAACTTAAATTCGTCGACCAATAAAAATCATATGGGATTCAGATATTGTTAAACTGTTTGTCAAGCGCTATACCATTTTCGTAGCATGGTATTTAACTAAAAGCTCTTTAATTGTCAAAAATAAATATTCCAAGGAAAAATTTCTTCCATATAAAGTAAAAGAAGGCGCAGCGGAGCGGGCTTGGGTCAGCTAGTAAGTTTATTAGAAGGAGAAGAGATCTATTGATAAGCATACCGATTGACTCAGAATCACTTTCTAAATCGATTTAGCCATGTCAAAAATACAGGTCGTATTTGTTGTTCAATCTTCACGAAATTTTGCATATGCCATTTTTATGGTCCAAGGACGAACGCCAAAAATGTTGGGTAAAATCTGTTCAGATTTAGTCATAGCTCCCGTTTATATGTATCGCCCGATTTTTACTTAAATGGCAGTAGTAACTGCAATTTCTAACCGATCTGCACAAAATTTGGCATGAACTGTTTTGTTAATGATCTTAACATATTGGCATGATACCATCGAAATCGCTTCATATTTAGATATAGCTCCCATATATATGTATCGCCCGACTTGCACTTAAATGGCCATAGTAACTACAATTTTCAACTGATCTGCACAACATTTGGCATTGATTGCTTTGTTACTGATTATAACATGTCTGCAAGATTTAATCAGAATCGGTTCAGATTTAGATATCGCTCCCACATATATTTATCCCCCGGTTCGCATTAATAAGGCCGTAGTAACAACAAATTTCAAACGATTTGTTCGAAAAAGTCGGTTCAGATCAGGTTATAGCTCTCATATACATATATCTATTGCCCAAATTTTTAATTGTAGGGTAGGTGTAAGGTATAGTCGGGTCAGAACGACTTTATCCTTTCCTTACTGGTTTCTACTTCATTCAATAGAAAAACTATGTGTGATGTGGCTAATGTTTATACAGAAAGGAAATATGGAGTGTGGAACCAAAAAAAAAAAAAAAACAAGAGAAAAGGCGTTAAGTTCGGACGGGCCAAACATTGGATGCCCCCCACCTCGGGCATATATGCAAACCAATTTTCGCAATAATTTTTGCCCCCATAGCAGCTATATCGAAATTTGGTCCGATTTAAACGAAATTCGGCACGGACATTGAGTGTTCTAATAAGTACAAGTCATTGATCAATTTTGTAGAACAAAATATTGTTTTTTTTTTGGTAGCTATATCGAAATTTAGACCAATCTGAACCATATACGCCACGAATGTCGAAAGCCTAATTATAAATGCGCCTTTAGGGGGCCAAGACTTTAAATCGAGAGATCGGTCAATTTGGGAGCTATATCCAAATCTAGATCGATCTGGGCCAAATTGAAGAGCGATGTCAAAGGCCCTACCACAACTCGCTGTCTCAAATTTCGGCGACATCGGACAATAAAAGCGCCTTTTATGGGTCCAGCACCATAAATCGAGAGGTCAGTTTATATGGCATCCATCCAAATCTAGACCGATCTGAGCAAAATTGAAGAACGATGTCGAAGGGCTTAACACTACTCACTGTCTCAAATTTCAGCAATATAGGGCAATAAAAGCGCCTTTTATGGGTCCAAAACTATAAATCGAGAGATCGGTATGTATGGTAGCTATATCCAAATCTGGACCAATCTGAGCCAAATTGAAGAAGGATGTCAAGGCGCCTAACATTACTCGCTACCTCAAAATTTCTGCGAAAACGGAGAGATCGGTCTATATGGCAGCTATATCTAAATCTGGAGCGATCTAGACCAAATTGCAGAGAGATGTCGAAAAGCCTAACACAACTCACTCTGACAAATTTTGGAGAAATCGGTCAATAAATGCGCCATTTTTGGCCCCAAGTTCTTAAATCGGCAGATCGGTCTATATGGCAGCTATATCCAAATCTAGACCAATCTGTTCCAAATTGAAGAAGGATGTCGAAGGACCTAACACAACTCACTATCCCAAATTTCAGCAAAATCGGATAATAAACGTGGCTTTTATGGGACTAAGACCTTAAATCGGCGGATCGGTATATATGGAGGCTATATCAAGATATAGTCCGATATAACCCTTATATAACTTAACCTGCTTATGGGCAAAAAAAGAATCTGTGCAAAGTTTCAACTCAATATCTCTATTTTTAAAGACTGTAACGTGATTTTAACAGACAGAGGGACGGACATGTCTAGATCGTCTTAGATTTCTACGGTGATCAAGAATCTTTATATACTTTATAGGGTCGGAAATGAACATTTCGATTTGTTTCAAACGGAATGACAAAATGAATATACCCCCAGTCATCGGTGGTGGATATAAAAAAATTACTAGGAAACCTAAATGGCATATTTGAACATTTGAAAATACTTCGAATAGTACAATGAAAAATATTTTTATGAACTATTTCAAACCCCAAGTGACTTATGGAAGAGGTGGTGTGGCGTCTACTTCTAAAAAGGTTTAGGTTACGTTATATAAGATTGTAGCAGACATGCGTTCCTAATATCAAAGATTTTGTCCAACTTAAATTTGTACTAGCAGCCACAGCTGCCATAATAGTCCCCGACTAAGGCATCTTTACTGTCATACCGGTACTTTACTCTTCTAAGTCAACATATTACAGTACTCTTCTTATCCCTCCCAGGCTAGGATCATGATGAAGCCTTTTTCTCAAACAAAACATTCGTTATTTGAATTTTTCAGCCATCAGCCATTCATAGATGGAAGATATTTTCCCCAAAATGTCATTTCCTTCAATTCAACAGCAAACAAAGCTACTAAAACTTTGAAACCCACTGCTTTCATTGTTATATGTAAAGCATATAACAAAATTTGCATCTATAATTGTAAGGTATACTGAAACAGTTTGGCAATTCATTAATTTTATCAACATACGCACGCAACGGTTGCCACTACAGCAAATTCGCTTTAGCCAGCCTGCTGCTGGGCATGAAATATCATCATCTCATCATCATCATCATCAGCAACAGCAGCTCACCGCTTATGCGACTTAACATCATTGCCATAGCCATTGTCCTTGACACAACGTTTGTTCTGTCTCTGTTGCTTGCCTTTGTAGCAAATGTTGCAGAAAAAACGACTCAATGGTAAATTGAATTGAATTGTTGCCGTGATCTGTTTTTGTCGTCTCTAGTCCTACCCGCAATGGGTACCAACGGTAGGAGTTTGTATACACGTCTGTGCCTATGTTTGTGTGTGTGCTTGCGCGTTTTTCATTGTGCGTATGCTTGTGTGTGAAAGCCTCTCTGATGATGAATATAGTTATGGGCAATAAAAGCATAAATCATATTAAGCGACAATGGAGAAAGTATTGCATCAACAAGTGTTGGCAACTAAGTGTGAGACAGTGTTGCCACATTTTGTATATATATAGATAACGCATATGACCCCCAACGCCTGGGTTCAAATCACAGCGTGAACATTAGAAAAATGTTCGGCTGTGGTTATCCCCTTACTAATGCTGGCTACATTTGTGAGGTATCCAAAAATGCAAAATTTGCCCATGAACATTCCACTAAGGAACAGGGGCAAAATTCTCTCACATCGTAGAGTACAGTCCGATTCGAATTTCAGCTCAATGATTAGGGGCCTCCTTTTAAGAGCCGTGTCCGAACGGTGGGCCGCAGTGCAACACCTCTTTGGAGAGAAGTTTTTGCATGGCATAGTACCTCATATATGAGATAAGTACTTATCCTCTGTTTCTTAATGGAATGTTCATGGGAAATTTAGTATTAAGGATATGAAAAAGTCGATTAGAGATAATTTTGAAAGACACTCTCCCATTATCCCTTTTTCAAAAATGCCAGATCTCGGAGATGGGTGCAACGATTTAAGCGAAATTTTGCATGGCTTATGGTACCCCAAAAATTCGAAATTGGCATACAACTTTGGAGTCAAATAACCTGGGGGGACGCCCCATCCTAAAACCCACCCGAACGGGCATGTTTACCGATTGCGATAATATGGGTATCAAAGGAAAGGTATTTAAGAGAAGAGTACGAACTTGGCATTGAAATATCTCCATAAGTGTCGTGGGAGGGGGGGGGGGGTCCTCCACCCCCAAAAAACCACCCGCTTTGGGCAATATGGGTATCAAATAAAAGGTATTTAAAAGAAGAGAACAAATTTGACATACAAATTTATTCCTTGATGTCTGAGGGGCCTCCCCACACACCAAAACCCTTCAGCAGGACATATTAACCGATTGGGACAATATGAATATCAAACAAACTTGGAATACAAATTTTGTCCAAACTGTTCACCCAACAGGACACTTTTACCTCTTTGGGCAATATGGGTATCAAATGAAAGGTATTTGAAAGTGGAGAACAAATGTGACATACAAATTTATTCATTGGTGTCTGAGGGCCTCCCCACTCCCCAAAATCCCCCAGCAGTACATAGTTTGACAATATGGATATCAACTGATAGGTATTTAAAAGTAGAATAAAAAGCTGAGATAAAAAATTGTATTCCTTGATGTCCCAGGCTCACCGAGGCCGATTGGGACAGTATGAATATCAAATGAAAGGTGTTTGGAAGTTGAGTAGACATCTGTTATAAGAATTTGGTCCAAGGTGTGTACGAGGCCTTTCCAACTTCAAAAACCCCAAAACAGGCATGAATGTCCAAAGTCACAAAATCGGTATCAAATGAAAGGTCTTTGGGAGTTGACTACGAAGCTGGTATACATATTTGAGACAGAGTGTGGGAACGGCCCACCCACTAAATACCCTTCAATAGGACGTGTAGTTTGATCGCGATAATTTTTAAATTAAAAGAAAGGTCTATGTCAGTACACTCCGAAGCTTATGTTGATATAGGGCTTCAAATATGTGGGCCACGTCCTGCCGTTCAGCAGGACATGTAGATCGCGACAGTAAAGAACTCATTTGTCTTTTGTGTCTAAGCATCGGGGCGAGCGACCCCCTTCTCCCAATAAAAACAACACCAAACTGTCATGTAAGACGATGTGTCAGAGAGCAAACCCCCTCCCCTTATCTTACCCAAAAAAGAAAAGGAGTTTAAAATAATATATGAAGGCCGATCAGGATAGAATAGGACAGCTTTAGGGGCCCTAAAAATAAATCAGCAACGTGGTCTATTCTAATATATTTGAATCCCATATTGCCATTGGCCTCAAAATTGGAATACAAATTCGTTTTCTAATCTCAAATACCATTCACTGAAACCCATTAATGAAAAAGCTAGCAAATATGTTCGGTTTGGGGTATGGGCCCTAAAAACTATGAATATCGGGCTCCCCTCTCTTGAAGACCCAAATTGTCTTGGTGAGCCACTACGTCCAACTTGGGGGTTGTTATGGTGGTGGGAGATCCCCTTGACAGTTGGTCCCGAATGTTGAAATCCCATTCATGGTCTACTCCCAAATACCCTTCATTTGAGCCCCAATTTTTCATAGTCGGCAAACATGTCCGGTTTGGGGAATGGGGGTCGCCACTCAGTGACTTGGCTTTGAAAAAATATGTCAGATTCGTGTTCTACTCTAAAATACCTCTTATGTGAGCCTCATATTGCAATGGTCAGCAAATACTTCCTATTTGGGGTGGCCCAATAGACACTTTTCCCGAATACTGATATCAGATTCTTGCTTTACTTCCAAAGACCTTTCATTTGAGCCCCATATTGCTATGGTCGTAAATTTGTCCTCTTTGGGGGATGTTCTCGGGCATGGGCGGCCCCCAAACACTTGCCCACATCTGGATATCAGATTCGTATTCTACACTCAAATACCTTTTATTTAAGTCCCATATTGCTATGGTCAGTAAATAAGTCCTGTTTGGGGGATGTTTTGGGGAAGGGGTGGACCCCCAGAAACTTTGTCCCAAATTTGGATATCAGATTCGTATTTTACTCGGAAATACCTTTTTGGGGGTTTGGGTGGTCCGCCAAGCACTTCGTCCTACAATTGGATATCAGATACGTTTTCTAATCTTAAATGCCTTTCATTTGAGTCACATATTGTCGTGATTGGTGTATATATATTTTGGTAGGTTTTGGGGTGGGGCGCCCTCCCTAGGTACCCCACCCTAAATTTGGGTACCAAATTTTTGTTAATAGTTTACTATAAGAAGGCATACAAAATGTCGCTCTCTGAGATTTGGCGTTTCTGAAAATTGGGGTAAGGGGAGGGTCCGCTCCCCCTTCAGATATCAAAAAATGTAGTACCCTATTTTCACCAAGGGCTTATGCACCATCATTGAAAATTTCAAGGTTCAATCGGTTCAGCCGTTTCTGAGTCTATAAGGAACACACAAACAAACCTTGAAACAAACACAAATTGATTTTTATATATAAGATATCTGGTATATGACCGATAGACCGATTTTTATATCATGGGTCTATAATAGGCGGATTTATTACCTGATTTTCCTACTATTAGGTGCAGTATGTTAAATTAGACCCATTGGAGGCTTGCAACTTAAAGCATATGTTTAGAAGGTTGCCACTTATCACGAAAGTATTACCGTATTTACATACTAACAACGCCATCTATTTATATGGCAGGTTGGCCACTTTTGAAATCGCCCTCGTACATTTTGTCCGACCTCCCGTTATTACTAATTCCATTTTAAATTCCAACCAAATCTAAACAAATTGGCAACGCTGTTGTGAATGTTTGCCATTGGTCCATATGAAAAAGTCATTTTGCTCTTTGTGTGTGAGTTTGCTTTTGATTCCCGTATTAAGATATGCACATTGCCTAAGGACATTTTCATCATTCCTCTGTGCATTTCATAAAATTACATACGCAAATCTATTTAGCCGTGGTGCGTTTGAGACAAAGCTCTTAATGCATGTGTGTGTGTGTGTGCGTGTGTTGAAAAATGGCTCACAATGCTAAAGTGGCAAAATGATGAAAATCATAAAGGCTTAAAGGCTCAAAAAGGTGGCAATTTATTAAAGGCTATGGAAAAAAGGCTGCATACTGAAAACAAAATCCAAAAAAATACAAAAGGAAGAAAAAAGAGAAAATTTAAAAATAATTTTAAGGTTCATATATTTAAGGCTTTAATTTAAATGTTGCAATTTTTCTATCGAAATAGTTAATGAAAGATTCGCACAAAAAACTTTTACCGCTCAAATATTTCCAAACATATTTTTCTTAAGTAATGCCATAAATAACCAAAGGCTATAATAAGCAACCTTTTTTTTGTTTTGGCCAACAAATCCCATTTAGGCAGACACAATTTATCAATTTGCCAACTTTTTCGTTGCAAAATTGGACCATATCTCATTGCGATTGTAGCCCCAGGAATTATTGCCAACACAGCGGTTATGAAAGCAGTGAGCCACACAAGGAAACGATTGATTTGCATGTGTAGGGTAAATGAAACAAGAAAGAGCGCGCTAAGTTCGGCCGGGCCGAATCTTATATACCACCACCACCATGGATCGCATCTGTCGAGTTCTTTGCGCAGTACCTCTTTTTAGGCAAATAAAGAATTATGAATATGAACGGAGGAGGAGCTATATCAAGTTATAGGCCGATGCGGGGCTCAAGAAGCAAAATCGAGAGATCAGTTTATATGTGAGCTGTGTCAAGCTATAGATCGATTCAGACCATATTGCACACGTATGTTGAAGGCCATGGGAGAAGCCGTTGTACAAAATTTGTGCCAAATCGGATGAGAAGTGCGCCCTCTAGAGGCTCAAGAAGTCCAGATCCCATATCGGTTTATATAGCAGCTATATCAGGTTATAGACCGATTTGAACCATACTTTGCACAATTGTTGCAAGTGATATCAAAACACTATGTGCAAAATTACAGCCAAATCGGATAGGAAATGGGCCTTCTAAAAGCTCAAGAAGTCAAGACCCAAGATCGGTTTATAAGGCAGCTATATAAGGTTACGGACCAATTTGAACCATACTTTGCACAGTTATTGGAAGTAATATCAAAACACTATGTGCAAAATTTCAGTCAAATCGGACGAGAATTGCGCCCTCTAGAGGCTCAAGAAGTCAAGACCCAAGATCGGTTTATAAAGCAGCTATATCAGGTTATGAACCGATTTGAACCATACTTTGCACAATTGTTGGAAGTGATATCAAAACACTATGTGCAAAATTTCAGTCAAATCGGACGAGAATTGCGCCCTCTAGAGGCTCAAGAAGTCAAGACCCAAGATCGGTTTATATGGCAGCTTTATCAAAATATGGGCCGATTTGGACCATACTTCGCACAGTTGCTGAAAGTAATATCAAAACACTATGTGCAAAATTTCAGTCAAATCGGGCGAGAATTGCGCCCTCTAGAGGCTCAAGAAGTCAAGACCCAAGATCGGTTTATAAAGCAGCTATATCAGGTTATGAACCGATTTGAACCATACTTTGCACAATTGTTGGAAGTGATATCAAAACACTATGTACAAAATTTCAGTTCAATCGGATAAGAATACCGCCTTCTAAAAGCTCAAGAAGCCAAGACCCAAGATCGGTTTATATAGCAGCTTTATCAAAACATGGACCGATTTGAACCATACTTTGCACAGTTGTTGGAAGTGATATTAAAACACTATGTACAAAATTTCAGTCCAATCGGATGAGAATTGCGCCCTCTAGAGGCTCAAGAAGTCAAGACCCAATATCGGTTTATATGGCAGCTATATCAGGTTATAGACCGATTTGAACCATACTTTGCACAGTTGTTGGAAGTGATATCAAACCACTATGGGCAAAATTTCACTCAAATCGGATAAGAATTCCGCCTTCTAAAAGCTCAAGAAGTCAAGACCCAAGATCGGTTTATATAGCAGCTATATCAGGTTATGGACCGTTGTTGGAAGTGATATCAAAACAGTATGTGCAAAATTTCAGTCAAATCGGATGAGAATTGCACCCTCTAGAGGCTCAAGAAGTCAAGACCCAACATCGGTTTATATGGCAGCTATATCAGGTTATAAACCGATTTGAACCATACTTTGCACAGTTGTTGGAAGTGATATCAAAACAGTATGTGCAAAATTTCAGTCAAATCGGGCCAGAATTGCGCCCTCTAGAGGCTCAAGAAGTCAAGACCCAAGATCGGTTTATATGGCAGCTATATCAGGTTATAGACCGATTTGAACCATACTTTGCACAATTGTTGGAAGTGATATCAAAACACTATGTGCAAAATTTCAGTCAAATCGGATTATAATTGCGCGCTCTAGAGGCTCAAGAAGTCAAGACCCAAGATCGGTTTATATGGCAGCTATATCAAAACATGGACCGATTTGGCCTATTTGCAATCCCAACCGACCTACACCAATAAGAAGTATTTGTGCAAAATTTCAAGCGGCTGGCTCTACTCCTTCAAAAGTAAGTGTGCTTTCGACAGACAGACGGACGGACAGACGAACGGACAGACGGACGGACATGGCTAGTTCGTCTTAAAATGTCACTACGATCAAGAATATATATACTTTATGGGATCTCAGACGCATATTTCGAGGTGTTACAAACAGAATGACGAAATTAGTATACCCCCATCCTATGGTGGAGGATATAAAAAAACAGAAAATGGAAATCGAACATCAAAGAAATATTTCAGGCTAAACTTTTGTTGAGTATTTATCAAAAGAGAGCCCACTTTTATAAAAATATCTGAGTACAATTTTAAAGGCCTGCAGCAAAAGAAGCGATTAGCAGGGATAAAGAAAAGTTGCCAAGAAATCAAAGTACATTTCCTTCTCATATTACTTTTTCTTGATTTTCATCCCATTAAAATGAGATATTTGTTGTTGGGGTGCAAATATAAGCCGCTTATCTTGGTTTAACAGAAAACAGATTTTTTGCGTTTTTTTTAAGGCAAGAAAGTGTTCCTTTTGCCTCACCAAGGTGATTTTTCTTTAAGAGTTGTTTAAGTTCATTAAAAATAATTAAACCCTAAGTGTTTTACGTTGAAATTTTTAATTAAGCACATTTTCTGCTGTGACTTTGGGCATAAGGATCACGAGTTGCAAATCTGCACCGGGCATGTCCAAACTGTATACAGGCAAGGCACTGCATACGCACTGGCAAATGGATTTTGGAAAAGTACAATACCGACATTACAATTTTACAGGAAGTGCAATGGATTGGGAGTGGCGTCACAAGGGTTAATCATTGTTCTATAGCTTCATGATATCATGATATCAGTTCTTGTCTGGTATTTAGTCTAAAGAGTCTTTAAAACAATGTCGCCAGATATACTCCGGTAGAGGCGCGTGTAGCCATAATCCCCATAAAAGCCATATTGTCTTATATCGGTCTAATCTGTTCCTATGCTCAGACAGAAGACGAACTGACCCCCAACATGTTTTTTAAGCGACCCAGGGAGAATATATGAACGCTGTTTCTCGCATGACATTAAAATCGTCCTAGAAAATTTCAATGTCAAGATAGGAAGAGAGATTATTTTGGGTCTAACGGTCGCAGATTTGCCCCCACGACAATGGACTTTCCGATAATGTATTGAGGCCAATACACTTCGACACCAATCGGCAACGCCCCGACTTTGGTTTAAATCCAATTTTGGTTGCACACCCGAAAAACCTGACCCCAATTACTTTGAGCGACTGTGAATGATTCAAGGACTGATGGCACACGCAAAACGACAAACAAACTTCTTTTATCACAAAGTTTTGCTTTTATTGTAACCGTGTAGTTTAGGTTAGGTTGTAAAGAGGGTGCAGATATTAATCCGCCCCATGCCACTATGGACATACACCAAAGCCAGTAATCGGCTTGTTGTGCACTCTAAAAACTTTAAAGTAACCTCTAAAAAGAAAATTTTAGGTCAAGAATTCCGGGCTACTTACAAAATCCTTAATTGTTCTCAATACCACTCCCCTAAGTTGGTCCATGGTTGGTTGATGGTCCACCTAAGTGCCGGTATCACTTAGACGCCAAAGTCGGCCAACGACAAAGGAAATGCTCCAACGTCTCATCATCTTCCCCGTATGCCCTACACATACTATCACTTGCCGCACCGAATTTACATAAGTAAGCTCGTAGTCCTATGTGTCCCATTATGATACCCATAGCTATACTGACCTCCTTCTTGCTTCCTTTCAATAATAGCCTCGTCTTCTCACGATCTGGATCCCCCCATAGGATTTTCACCGTCCTACCGACCGTTTCGCTGTTCCACAGTGCGTTACATGCGAATTCGTCGCCCACTCTCTTAACTCCGACAACGTCGACCTGAAAGGCTTCGGGTTAACCATGTTTATTGAAGGCAGTCCACTGGCCTTTACCTCCAAATCGTCTGCTCTTTCATTTCCCCTTTATTCCTTTATGGCCCGGCAACCAAACGAAGCGGATTTTCCCATCCTCAGAGAAGGCGGCTCCTTCTTACACTGCAAGAATGGTCGTGACCTTACCGTCCTGGTTGTTATGGCCTGTTTACTATCGGTAAAAATGTTCACACTCCACGTCCTCGCGTAAGCACCACACCACCTCACGCATTCCGTGATCGCCCGGATCTCCGCCTGCAGGACCGTATTATGGTCAGGCAGTCTAAAACAGATCTCAGTCCCTGGGTTCTCAATGTAGATCCCCAGGCCTACTTTGTCCTCTAGCTTTGATCCATCCATGTAACATGATCTTCCAGATGGCAATACTGGGGTTCCGTAAATCCAAGCCTGTGCCGATGGCAGCAGCGCCTCGCACTCGACTGCAAGGTTCATTTCAGGTATCCGATCGGAAACCCCTTCCTTTAAGGTTTCGTATCGTCACCTTGATTATACCGAGATGGTATGAGCTGCTCCCATCCTCAATCCATTCTCCCATTGCCTTAAGTCTCATAGCCGCAGTGGCTGCCTCACACTTAATCTGTATGTCAATGGGACGGATATCCAGAATAGTCTCCAGTGTCCTAGTGGGCGTGGTCCTCATCGCTCCGCCTATGCCAAGACAACATGTTCTCTGAACCTGTTGTATAGACCTTATGTTGCACTTTTTCTCCATAGCAGTCCACCAAACTACTGAGGCGTAAGTAAGTATTGGTCTAATCACGCTCCTATAGAGCCAGTGGACTATCCTAGGATTCAGGCCCCATTTCGAGCCTAAGGGGCCGTCTACATAATGTCCAGCATCTGTGAGCCTTCTCAGTATGCTCCTGAATGTGACATTTCCAATTCAGTTTCCTGTCCAAGATCACACCTAAGTATTTGACCTTGTCAAACGTCGAAATCGTTTTATTGAGGAAACGTGGTGCGTTAAATGGGCCGACCTTCATCTTCCTCGGGTACAGGCATATTTCTGTCTTCTCTGGGTAAACATAGAGACCTCTGGGTCTAGTCCAGTCATATGCCATATGCAACACCTTTTCGGTCTTTCTGTTCGGATCCTTACCCCTTAGAAGTACTATAACATCGGTTGCGTAGCAGACGGGTTCAAATCCCTCCTCAGTCAGCATCCATAAGAGGTAATTTATGGTGGTCACCCATAGGAGTGTGGCAATAAAATGCCCCCCTGTGGCGTGCCCTCTGCCACTTTCTCCCTTATATTTATGCCATGGGACACACAATTTATCCACCTGTTCGTTAGCATATGGTTTATAAAGTCTCTAAGGACCGGCTCCACCCGATACTGGTCTAAGGATTGGATCAGTGTGTAGGTAAAAGTGTGTAAAAGTCCCTCGATGTCATACCGCCGCATACCGCCGGTGTGTACGTTTTGGCATCGAAGGATTCTTATATTTAATGCACAACCTCGTGCAGGGCAGTCTCCACCGACCTTCCCTTGACATATGCATGTTGTTTGTATTTGAGTAGTTCGCTGAATGTCTCACTCTTTATCATGGTGTCCACAATACGTTCCATGGTTTTGAGTAGAAAGGACGTAAGGCTTATGGGTCTGTAGGCCTTTGGTATAGCATGACTTGCCTTGCCGGGCTTGGGTATAAACGCCATCCTTGCTTCCTGCCAGGCGGTTCGGAGTATAGGCAAGTCCAAACTCGCTGTGAAAATTTTGGCCAGATGAGGCGCCAGATAGTCTGCCTCTTTCTGTAGTAACGCCGGAAATATTCCATTAGGTCCGGGTGACTTAAATGGTTTGAAACTCTTCAAGGATTCCTTCACCATAAATTTTATAATTATAAACCTTCGATCAACGTCATTATACCAAGATTTCGGTGTCTCCGTGAGTCCCTTCGTATTCTGTGGAAAATGGATTTTCATCAAAAGCCTCAATATGTCATATTGTAACTTAGTGCATTTGTTTGTAACACCTGGAAGGTGGAGAGCTTGACCAATTGATAAGTATCAGAATCATTTTCTAATTCGATTTAGCTATGTCTGTCTGTCTATCTGTCCGTCTGACTGTATGTCCGTCTGTCTCTATGTTCGTCTGTCTGTCTGTCTCTATGTCCGTCTGTCTGTCCGTCCGTCCGTCTGTCTGAATGTCCATCTGTCTGTATGTCCGTCTGTCTGTCTGTTTATCTGTATGTCCGTCTATCTGCCTGTCTGCCCATCTGTCTGTCCATCTGTCTGTCCATCTGTCTGTCCGTCTGTCTGTCCGTCTGTCTGTCCGTCTGTCTGTCCGTCTGTCTGTCCGTCTGTCTGTCCGTCTGTCTGTCCGTCTGTCTGTCCGTCTGTCCATCTGTCTGTACATTTGTCTGCCGTCTTTCTGTCCGTCTGTCTGTCCGTCTGTCTGTCCGTCTGTCTGTCCGTCTGTCTGTCCGTCTGTCTGTCTGTCCATCTGTCTATCCGTCTGTCCATCTGTCTGTCAATTTGTCTGTCCGTCTGTCTGTATGTCCGTCTGTCTGTCCGTCTGTCTGTCCGTCTGTCCATCCATCTGTCTGTCCGTCTGTCTGTCCGTCTGTTTGTCCGTCTGTCTGTCTGTCAATTTGTCTGTCTGTCTGTCTGTCCATCTGTCTGTCCGTCTGTCCGTCTGTCTGTCTGTCTATCCGTCTGTCTATCCGTCTGTCCATATGTCTGTACATTTGTCTGTCCATCTGTCTGCCGTCTTTCTGTCCGTCTATCCGCCTATCTGTCTGTCTGTCCATCTGTCTTTCCTTCTGTCTGTCCATCTGTCTGTCCATCTGTCTGTCCATCTGTCTGTCCGTCTGTCTGTCTGTCCGCTTCTCTGTCTGTCTGTCCATCTGTCTGTCCGTCTGTCTGTCCATCTGTCTGTCCATCTGTCTGTCCGTCTGTCTGTCTGTCTGTCTGTCTGTCCGTCTGTCTGTCTGTCCGTCTGTCTTTTCGTCTGTCTGTCTGTCCGTCTGTCTATCCGTCTGTCTGTCCATCTGTCTGTAAGTTTGTCTATCCATCTGTCTGCCGTCTTTCTGTCCGTCTATCCACCTGTCTGTCCATCTGTCTTTCCTTCTGGCTGTCCATCTGTCTGTCCATCTGTCTGTCCGTCTGTCTGTCTGTCTTTCCGTCTGTCTGTCCGTCTGTCTGACCGTCTGTCTTTCCGTCTGTCTGTCCGTATGTCTGTCCATCTGTCTGTCTGTCCGGCAGTCTGTATGTCCGTCTGTCCCTCTGTTTGTCTGTCCGTCTGCCTGTTCGTCATAACTTCCGTATGTATATCGCTCGATTTTCACTTCTAGAGCCACTGCAAGCACATTTAATGACCAATCTTCTCAAAATTTGGCAAAACGCTTTTCCTAACGATTACCACGATATCTTAAGAGTTTGATCGCAATCGATTCAGATTTAGATATAGCTCCCATATATGGGCGAACATTTTGATATTATGCATTTGTATAGGAGCTGTCGGATGTCGGTTCGAATTCTGGCAGGAACATCAGAAAAATTTTCAACGGTGGTTATTCCCTCCTATAGTTGGCGAGGTAATTTGCTATGTAAAAAAACTTCGTCCCAAAGAAGTGTCACTCAGCGGCACGCCGTTCGGACTCGGCTATAAAAAGGAGGTCCCTTATCATTGAGCTTAAAATTGAAAGCACTCATTGATTTGATTTAAAGTTTGCCCCAGTCAAGGGCATTAGCATAGGAGCTATATAATATAATTGCTAGGAGTTGATTTATCCTCTCTGGGTCTTCTTCAGGATTTGGTGCAGTGTAAAAATCTGGTCTATGAGGGATTTTCCAGTCTAAGGATCAATTATCTCATTGACTTTAGATTTTAATCTTCCATACAGTACGCTCGATGTATTTTGTATACCATGGGGAAGAAACTTATTTTTCTGTAGTTGACACATTCCGTCTTGTCTCCTTTCTTGTGTGCGGGATATAGTATGCTGAGGTTTATATCGTCGGGTATTCGTTCTCCCAGTCAGATCACACAGACGAGCTGATCCACATGCCTTAGCGTGTCGCATCCGGTCTTAAATTGTTCTGCCGGCAATCCATTGGCTCCCGCTGTCTTGTGATTTTTTTGTTCTGCCGGCAACCCATTGGCTCCTGCTGCCTTGTGAATTTTCAGCCCATGTGCGCATCATTCAGAATCAGAAAGTGATTCGAAGTCACCTGCATATCTATCAATGGCTCAATCTCAATCTCAATTGATTGCAACATACACAAGCCAATCCCATAGTCGTGTATTTAGTTTTTGTTTTAACTTCCATGAAATTTTATGGTAGTTACAAATGTTTTGTCCGATACTGTAAATTGAGTAAATTTGTCCTCATTTTTATTCATTGACGTTCCCCCTGAACATTGTACTCACATTATAAGCTTAGAGTAAATACGTTTTTAAAAGTAAATACTTTTCGATTCTCTTAACTATCGATGCCTTTTCGATTGATGATTTGTCACAATTCATAAACTCAACTTGTTAATGGTATTACCATTAGTTTGCTGGCGTTATTTGTGTTGAGCGCTCTTTTTTCAATTTTTCTGCACTTACTTTTCTTGTTTCTTTTCCTTGTTGCTTCATGATTCGGAATTCCTGCAGCTAAAACGATTTCCCATGCAGTAGTGCTTCCTTTTGTAAACAATGTTTTCTTCCATGGAATGGAATAGATGGAGGAAAAAAAGGACCCTTGAATAAGAGACTTTTAGGATATTTTTGCGATTTTGCTTTTGGATGTTTATGTTCGAGTTTTCCATTCTCTGAGTGAATGCATTTCGATTGCTTGTAATTGAAATGCTTTTGATATGATTTCATGGAATTCTCGAAAGCAGGAAACCTGACCTCAAAAAACTATTTTCTTTTCAATTTGCTACACTTGTTAGGGGGGTTTTTGTTTGGGTACATTCAATTTGTATGCACTTTTTGATATATTTTCATTTTTGGGAATAATCATTATAGAGAAATAAAATTTTGACAAAATGAGCAAAATTGCAAAGGTAACCAAGGTAAGCTCTATTTCCACAATTGAGATGAGGAAGGAACCCAGAATGTCCTTGACTTCGCTAAGTTAAGGCCACTCAGAACCGTTACTTGGCATCTTGCATCTCCCACTTCACCTTTTACTGTTTCTGTATAACTTTTTGTTAAAATTTTATTTCCATAGAAAATTTAGTCAACATTGATATAGGAGAGGTTAGTGCGTTATTTCAGACTAATAAATGTTGCTAAGAGAATGATAAACAAGTAAGAGCGTGCTAAGTTCGGCCGGGCCGAATCTTATATACCCTTCACCATGGATCGGTTTTGTCGAGATCGGTATCTCATTTTAGGCAAACAAAGATTATTGCATAAGAGCTGTTATGCTATTGGAGCAATATCAAGTTATAGTCCGATTCGGACCATGTAAAAATCTGGTCTATGAGGGATTTTCCAGTCTAGGGATCAATTATCTCATTGACTTTAGATTTTAATCTTTCATACAGTACGCTCGATGTAACTTTTATACCATGGGGAAGAAACTTATTTCCCTGTAGTTGACACATTCCGTCTTGTCTCCTTTCTTGGGTACGGGATATAGTATGCTGAGGTTCCAATCATCGGGTATTCGTACCTCTAGTCAGATCGCACAGACGAGCTGATCCACATGCCTTAGCGTGTCGCCTCAAATCTCAAATTTTTCTGCCGGCAATCCATTGGTTCCTGCTGCCTTGTGACTGCTTTGTTCTGCCGGCAACCCATTGGCTCCTGCTGTCTTGTGATTTTTCAGCCCATGTGCGCATCATTCAGAATCAGAAAGTGATTCGAAGTCACCTGCATATCTATCAATGGCTCAATCTCAATTGCTTGCAACATGCACAAGCAAATCCCATGGTGGTGTAGTTAGTTTTTGTTTAAACTTCTTTGAAATTCTATGGTATTTCAATTCATTCGGATAAGAATTGCGCCTTGTAGGGGCTCAAGAAGCAAAATCGGGACATAGGTTTATAAAGGAGCTGTATCAAGCTATTGATCGATTAAGACCATATTAGACACGTGTGTTGAAGGTCATGAGAGAAGCCGTTGTACACAATTTCTGCCAAATCTGATGAGAATTGTTCCTTCTAGAGGTTCAAGAAGTCAAGATCCCCGATCGGTTTCTATGGCAGCTATATCAGGTTATGTACCGATTTGCGCCATACTTAGCACAGTTATTGGAAGTCATAACAAAAGACCTCATGCAAAATTTCAGGCAATTCGGATGAGAATTGTGTGCTCTATTGGCTCAAGAAGTCAAGATCCAAGATCGGTTTATATGACAGCTATACCAGATTATGATCCGATTTAAATTATACTCAACACAGATACCAAAATACTACGTGCAAAATTTCAGTCAAATCGGACCGGAATTACGCCCTCTAGAGGCTCAAGACCCAAGATCGGTTTATATGGCAGCTATATCAATACATGGACCAATTTGGACCATACTTAACACAGTTGTTAGAAGTGATACCAAAACGTGCAAAATTTCAGTCAAATTGGACAAGAATTGCGCCCTCTAGAGGCTCAAGAAGTCAAGACCCAAGGTCGGTTTATATGACAGCTATATCAAAACATGGACCGATTTGGACCATAGTTAACGCAGCTGTTGGAAGTGATACCAAAACACCACGTGTAAAATTTCAGTCAAATCGGACGAGAATTGCGCCCTCTAGAGGCTCAAGAAGTCAAGACCCAATATCGGTTTATATGGCAGCTATATCAGGTTATAGACCGATTTGAACCATACTTTGCACAGTTGTTGGAAGTGATATCAAACCACTATGGGCAAAATTTCTGTCAAATCGGATAAGAATTCCGCCTTCTAAAAGCTCAAGAAGTCAAGACCCAAGATCGGTTTATATAGCAGCTATATCAGGTTATGGACCGTTGTTGGAAGTGATATCAAAATAGTATGTGCAAAATTTCAGTCAAATCGGATGAGAATTGCACCCTCTAGAGGCTCAAGAAGTCAAGACCCAACATCGGTTTATATGGCAGCTATATCAGGTTATAAACCGATTTGAACCATACTTTGCACAGTTGTTGGAAGTGATATCAAAACAGTATGTGCAAAATTTCAGTCAAATCGGGCCAGAATTGCGCCCTCTAGAGGCTCAAGAAGTCAAGACCCAAGATCGGTTTATATGGCAGCTATATCAGGTTATAGACCGATTTGAACCATACTTTGCACAATTGTTGGAAGTGATATCAAAACACTATGTGCAAAATTTCAGTCAAATCGGATTATAATTGCGTCCTCTAGAGGCTCAAGAAGTCAAGACCCAAGATCGGTTTATATGGCAGCTATATCAAAACATGGACCGATTTGTCGCATTTACAATCCCAACCGACCTACACTAATAAAAAGTAAATGCAAATTGTAAATTTTACCCATAAACATTACACTACGGAACAGGGGCAAACTTCTCACATATCAATGAGTGCAGTCCGATTCAAGTTTAAGCTCAATGATAAGGGGCCTCCTTTTTATAGCCGAGTCCGAACGGAGTGCCACAGTGCGCCACCTCTTTGGAGAGAAGTTTTATATGGCATAGTACCTCACTGTTTCCAGCATTAGGAGGGGAAAACCACCGCTGAATTTTTTTCTGATGGTCTTGCCAGGATTCGAACCCAGGCGTTCAGCGTCATAGGCGGACATGCTAACCTCTGCGCTACGGTGGACTCCTAATAAAAAGTATTTGTGCAAAATTTCAAGCGGCTAGCTTTACTCCTTCGAAAGTTAGCGTGCTTTCGCCAGACAGACGGACGGACGGACGGACGGACGGACGTACGGACGGACATGGCTAGATCGACTTAAAATGTCATGACGATCAAG
Source organism: Stomoxys calcitrans (assembly GCF_963082655.1). Classification (NCBI taxonomy): domain Eukaryota; kingdom Metazoa; phylum Arthropoda; class Insecta; order Diptera; family Muscidae; genus Stomoxys; species Stomoxys calcitrans. The sequence continues at coordinate 57,235,756 of NC_081553.1, forward strand.
GATATATATACATTATGGGATCTCAGACGCATATTTCGAGGTGTTACAAACAGAATGACGAAATTAGTATACCCTGTGGTGGAGGGTATAAAAACTACTACATACACCAGGAGGTGTAGGGTATTATATAGTCGGCTTCGCCTGACTTTTGCCTTTCCTTACTGTTTTTTTTTTTTTAAATATAATCATTGAGGTAAATATCGCATTATTATAAATACAAAAGAAATGTCATGCTCTTTGCGTCACCTGGCAATGAAAAGCATATATTTTTCCCAAAAACAAGGAGACAAAAGTAACAGGCCTTGGGATGAAAATGCCAGAAATAAAACACAAAAAGATTCTTTGAAATAAAACAAAAGAAAGTCTTATTTGAATATGGCTGTTTGAATATCGTTAAAAACAGAAAGACAGACACCTTTGCCAGGAATTGCTAAGTGTGTGTGTGTGTATATATATAAAGGTGGGTCGATTTTTAAAGCCCAAAAAACAGGCATAAAGCGGTTATCAAAATCGGAATCTACCACAAATTCTACGAAGTTTTGCCCAAGAAACCATGGGTCTCAAATAAAAATTGAGAGCCATGGTTTCTTAGGCAAAACGATTTTGTCTCTAAAACCTGAAGCTTGCTTTTGATTTATGACCTGTGGTGGACATGCACACTATTTCCCGGCCCATGGGCTCATGTTCTTGTGCACTTACACAATAAATTGTATTTTTCCCCCACTGTTCTAGACCCATGATTTCTTGAGCAAAACTTTTTAAATTTTGTCTTTGATTACGATTCGCCGAAAATGTACCCACCCTAGTATTTAAGCGTGTGTGGGTGGTTGTTATTGTAGGTCTTACACTCTCGCACATATGCATAAACAAACTCTTAACTTGCTCTCAAGCATTCACATCAATAAATACTTTCATATGTGTGTACCTGAAAAATATGGCACATAAGAAAGTCTCACACAGCCAAGACAACCAACACTTTGGCACAAGCAGTCATAAATTGTAAATGGGGACCCCCCATACTTTTCTACCTTTTGAGAAGATGTTATGAAGAGATTATTGTGATTTAATAGATGTAAATGTTTAAAAATCCTGGGATTATGTGTTCATTATCGCATATTGTCAGCCAAATGCTAAACATGTTTGTCAAATGGCGTAATATATTCTAAAGGAATAATAAACAGAGATCAAGTTGTAGATGGTGTATGTGGATGGGCACCAATAAATTTGTTTAGAAAATGGCGAAAATAAAGAAATCTGCTGTAAAAAAGAAAATCGCTTACTATTGGCTCTAACTAGAAACGGAGAGCTCTTAAATGAGAAAAATCTACAAGGAATTCCTAGCAGAAGAGCAGTTGAAGGGGAAAATCGACAAAAAATCGAAATTTTTGCTTACGTCACACAAATTACCCGAGAAACACGAATATGAAGTCTGGCTTTGGGGCTCAAGTCCGGGGGTCTGATAGTCCCCCTTACCCTACGAAAGTGAAATCACATCGAATGTTGGCAATATGATACTCAAGTTAAAGGAAATTTTGCATAGAATATTAATATGAACGAAAAAGAAAACTGTGCAACCCCAGTGGTTGGGAGGAGGGTTTTCAATAACTGGAACCCTATTTTGGGAACAAGTTTTACAACAAATCAAATTAAAGAAATACGGAAAGACTTTTTATATTGAAACAAGCAAAAGCGTGTTCTGCCGTGCCGCATCTTGGGAACCCCACCCACCGAATCTTGGGAAACCGTATCCAAAATAAATTTAGTCTACATACCAAACTTCTGTCAAACCAGCAAAAAATTAAAGCTTCTAGGAACCGAACCAGGGTGATCGAGAGACCGGTTACATGGGAGTTATATCAGGTTATAGACTGATTTGGACCGTATTTGGCATAGTTGTTGGAGGTCGTTACACAACACCGGATGCAAAATTTCAGCCAAATCGGACAAAAGTTGCGGTTTGTAAGGACTCAAGAAGTCTAATCGGGAGATGGGTTTATATGGGAGCTATATCAGGTTATAGACCGATTTGGACCGTAGTTGGTACAGTTGTTGAAAGTCATAATAGAACACTACATGCAAAATTTCAGCCAAATCGGATAAAAATTGCGGCTTCCAGGGGCTCAAGAGGTAAAATCGGGAGATCGGTTGATATGGGAGCTATATCAGGTTATAGACCGATGTCGACCGTACTTGGCACAGTTGTTGGAAGTCGTAACAGATCACCGCATGCGAAATTTCAACCAAATTGGTCAAAAATTGCGGCTTTTAAGGGCTCAAGAAGTCAAATCGGGAGATCGGTTTATATGGGAGCTATATGTTAATCTGAACCGATAACGCCCATTTGCCATCCCCGACGAGCTACATCAATACTTAGTATTTGTGCGAAATTTCAAGCGGCTAGCTGCACGCGTTTCACCGCTATCGTGATTTCGACAGACGGACGGACGGACGTACATGGCTAGATAGACTCAGAATTAGAGCTGGTAAACTATCGATATTAGCAACATTCGATATATTTCAAAAAATATCAAAAGCTATCTATCGTTAATTTCCAACACTCGAAAAGAAATATTCTCCAAAGCTGCAATCACTACAGACGTTTTCAACATTACTTTTACTGGCATCTATAATCCAATTAGGATTTTTTTATTAACACTGTGGAACAAAATGGGATTCAAATGAAAGGTATTCAGAAGTGGAGTAAAAATTTCATATTTAAAATTTGGTCCAACTGGGGGGCCGCCCCAACCCCAAAACCCCCTATAATAGGTTTTCTAGACGATCATGACAATATGAGACTCAAATGAAAGGTATTCGGGAGTAGATTGCGAATATGGTCTGGAAGGAGAAATAGGCTTTATAATTTCTTGATTTCGGAAGGGGTGGACCCTCCCCCGTTACCCAAAAACACCACCCAAAATCAAAAGTGGACCGATCGGGATAATATGGGTATCAAATGAAAGGAATTGGAAAATAGAATATGAATATGGTGTTAAAATTTGGGTATAAGGACCCATCAGGCTGCCCCAACTCCAAAAACAGACATATTGGACGTTCGTGTCAATATGGGCTTCAAATGAAAGATATTCGGGAGTAGATTACGAATCAGGCATACAAAATCAATTCGAAGTAAAGAGGGTCACCCTACCTCCCAAAAATGCCCTGAATGGGCATATGACTCATCATGACTATATGGGACTCCGTTTTTTGTTTGATCCGTAGAATCAAACACTGATTCGGCTGAACCGATTTTCTTAAAATTTTCACAGATTGTGTAAGTTTGTCTGGAAGGAAACATGGGCTATATAATTTTTAGATATAGGATGGGTGCGGTCCCTCCCCTTAACCCAAAAACCCCGCCCAAAACCAAAAGAGGACCGATGGGCACAATGTGGTTATCAAATCAAAGGTATTGGAGACTAGAAAACGAATATCGTATTAAAATTTTGGTCCAAGTACCCAGCGGGGCGCCCCAACCCGAAACTCCTCTAAACAGATATATTCGACTTTCCTATCAATTTGGGACTCAAATGAAACTCAAACATTAGATTACAAATATGGCATAAAAAATTAGGTCCAGGTAATGGGAATTGGTAAAATTCATGTTTTTTTTGAATTCATTGACTAGTGTCCTCAAATCTTCAATTAAAGAGGATGATCTCAATGAAAGAAATTTTCCAAATCGAATTGATGATGAGGGGACGCCTCATCCTGTAAATTCTCCTCAAAATCAATGGCAATATGGAGTTTAAGAGAAGAGTTTAGGAGAAGACCACGAAAAATGTTTGTTCTATATAAAGCAAAAGAAGGCGCAGCGGAGCGGGCCCGGTTCTTGACCAGCGAAAAAATTTAAGACCATCTAGCCATGTCCGTCCGTCTGTCTGTTGAAATCACGCTACAGTCTTTTAAAATAAAGATATTGAGTTAAAACTTTGCACAGATTCTTTTTTTTTTGTCCATAAGCAGGTTAAGTTCGAAGATGGGCTATATCGGACAATATCTTGATATAGCCCCCATATAGACCGATTCTTCGATTAAGGGTCTTAGGCCCATAAAAGCCACATTTATTATCCGATTTTGCTGAACAGTGAGTTGTGTTAGGCTTTTCGACATTTTTCTTCAATTTGGCCTAGATCGGTTCAGATTTGGATATAGCCTCCATATAGAGGCTATACCCACTTTGGATACCCACCTAGGTGGTGGGTATCCAAGGTTCGGCCCGGCCACACTTAACGCCTTTTTACTTGTTTTTTTTTTTTTGTCAAAATATCGATAGAAAAAAAATAACAATCGATATTCCGCCAAAAAGGCTAAATATCGATAGTACCATCGATATTTTGCCAGCTATGCTCAGACGTCGAGACGATCCAATATATATATATATATATTTTATGCGAACAAACACAAACGGAATGACTAGATTAGATTACCCCCGTCCTATGATGGTGGATATAAATCTCTTCCGGTTTAGGGAATATTCGACTTTTAGTTTTTGTTTGTTCGAGTCCCACTGTTTGGCGGGTCCCATTTAAGGGCCCGCCATCGGACCATCTAGAGCCGTAAATTATGCCCATAAGCTCCATAACACTTCAGCTTTAGCCATTTTAAATTTGAAAGACTATCTCCATCCGTACTCAAATAGCATATTTTTTACTAGTTTTTTTTTTTTGTTTTTATTCTATCCCACTGTGCGATGGCTTTTTGTCAGACCTTCCTTTTCGTATTTTTTACATGTTTTTCCTTATCACTTCATAACATTAACAAATTTAATTTTGTACAGCCAAATTTCCATGGTCGACTTTTCAACGAAATGTACAAAAACATTCCAAAATAAAACCTGATTAGGTTAATTTGCCATAAAAACAAACAAAAAATAAACATAATTGAAAAAAACGAGAATAGACAACATCAACCAATGTACTCGTAACCTAAGCAATGGAAATATTTAATAATGTCAAAATTTTCCATTTATATTGCAAAACAAGACAAACAAGTAAAAGCGTCCTAAGTTAGGTCGGGCCGAATCTTATATACCCTCCACCATGGATCGCATTTGTCGAGTTCTTTTCCGGGAATCTTTTCTTAGGCAAAAAAAAGGATAAAAGAAAAGATTTGCTCTGCTATTAAAGCGATATCAAGATATGCTCCAGTTCGGACCACAATTAAATTATATGTTGGAGACCTGTATAAAATATCAGCCAATTGCGCCCTATGGGGGCTCAAGAACCAAAATAGAGAGATCGATTTATATAGGAGCTGTATCAGGCTATAGACCGATTCAGACCATAATAAACACGTATGTTGATGGTCATGAGAGGATCCGTCGTACAAAATTTCAGGCAAATCGAATAATATTTGCGACCTCTAGAGGCTCAAAAAGTCAAGATCCCAGATCAGTTTATATGGCAGCTATACCAGGTTATGAACCGATTTGCGCCATACTTATCACAGTTTTTTAAAGTCATATGAAAACACCTCATGCTAAATTTTAGCCAAATCCGATAAGAATTGCGCCCTCTAGAGGCTCAAGAAGTCAAGACCCCAGATCGGTTTATAGTGCAGCTATATCAGGTTATGAACCGATTTGAACCATACTTGGCGCAGTTGATGGAAGTCATAGCGAAACAGGTAGTGCAAAATTTAATTCCAATCGGATAAGAACTGCGCCCTCTAGAGGCTCAAGAAGTCAAGACCCAAGATCGGTTTATATGACAGCTATATCAGGTTATGGACCGATTTGAACCATACATGGCACAGTTGTTGGAAGTCTTAGCGAAACACGTCGTGCAAAATTTCATTCCAATCGGATAAGAATTGCGCCTTCTAGAGGCTCAAAAAGTCAAGACCCAAGATCGGGTTATATGGCAGCTATATCAGGTTATGGACCGATTTGTACCATACTTGGCACAGTTGTTGGATATCAAAACAAAACACGTCGTGCAAAATTTCATTCCAATCGGATAAGAATTGCGCCCTCTAGAGGCGCGAAATTCAAGATCCAAGATCGGTTTATATGGCAGCTATATCAGGTTATAGACCGATTTGAGCCATGCTTGGCACAGTTATTGGAAGTCATAGCGAAACACGTCGTGCAAAATTTCATTCCAATCGGATAAGAATTGCGCCCTCTAGAGGCTCAAAAAGTCTAGACCCAAGATCGGTCTATTTGGCAGCTATATCAGGTTAGGGACCGATTTGAACCATACTCCGCACAGTTGTTGGATATCATAACAAAACACGTCGTGCGAAATTTCATTCCAATCGGATAAGAATTGCGCCCTCTAGAGTCTCAAGAAGTCTAGACCCAAGATCGGTCTATATGGCAGCTATATCAGGGTATGGACCGATTTGAACCATACTTGGCACAGTTGTTGGATATCAAAACAAAACACGCCGTGCATAATTTCATTTCAATCGGATAAGAACTGCGCCCTCTAGAGGCTCAAGAAGTCAAGACCCAAGATCGGTTTATAGGGCAGCTATATCAAAACATGAACCGATTTGTACCATACTTAGCACAGTTGTTGGATATCATAACAAAATACGTCGCGCGAAATTTCATTCCAATCGGATAAGAATTGCGCCCCCTAGAGGCTCAAGAAGTCAAGACCCAAGACCGGTTTATAGGGCAGCTATATCAGGTTATGGACCGATTTGTACCATACTTGGCACAGTTGTTAGATATCATAACAAAATACGTCGCGTGAAATTTCATTCTAATCGGATGAGAATTGCGCCCTCTAGAGGCTCAAGAAGTCAAGACCCAAGATCGGTTTATAGGGCAGCTATATCAAAACATGGACCGATTTGAACCATACTTGGCAGTTGTTGGATATCATAACAAAATACGTCGTGCGAAATTTCATTCCAATTGGATAAGAATTGCGCCCTCTAGAGACTCAAGAAGTCAAGACCCAAGATCGGTTTATAGGGCAGCTATATCAAAACAGACGGACGGACGGACAGACGAACGGACATGGCTAGATCGACATAAAATGTCACGACGATCAAGAATATATATACCATATGGGGTCTCAGACGAATATTTCGAGTAGTTACAAACAGAATGAAGAAATTCCTATACCCCCATCCTATGATGGAGGGTATAAAAAAGCCATCCGATTCCATTCAAATGATTTCTTCTTTCTTGTTGGCAAATTATGTTGATCTGTGCTAAGCTGCAGGGATTTGTAGTCTTTGCCACATGAAAGGGCCGAGAGGAAGTAAGGAAGCATAAATCCATGTTGGAAAACATTTCTAAACCCAAGACAACAAAATGTCCAATGAGGTCAAGAAGTTGATGTTCTGCCCACTCCCACACATGCACAGGGATAAAAATAAGTGCTAGCAACACTACCTTGGTTTCCCTTTTGTCCTTTTTTTCCTACTTTTGAGAGGACAGTACAACAGATGTGGCAAACTTGAAATCACATCAACTGTCTGCCTAAGTACCTCTGTTGTCATCTGGCAGCAGATTTGCAGTTTATTTAAGTTTAATTTCTTTGTTTGTCACGTGGTGGGGTGGGGGGGAAATGTAGCCCATTTAAATTGAATTAAATTTTGAAAACCACATAACTTCTCAAAATGCAAGAAAACAAAAAAGAAAACTTTGTTACTCATTTCTGCCTGACTTAACATCTTTTTGAACTTTGGGCAAATGATTCAGGTCAAGGAGAGGGAGAAACAGAAGAAACGAAAGTCGATTTGTAAGAACTTTAAGTTCAGGCCAATGATTTGTGTGTGTGTGTGTTTAGTGCTGATGTGGTTTTTCTTATCAAACTCTCCGTAAGTGTGTGTGTGTGTGTGTGTGCGTTTGTGTTATTTCAGTCAATCTCTATTGAAATATTAAATTTGCATAAACCACTTTATCGCACTTTGGCGCTGTCCTTAGCTCAACTCAGCTCAACGCAAAACTTATCATCAACGTCCTCACATTTATTCTGTCACCCTCTTCTTGGGAGCTACAGCTTGTTAATGCAGTTCGTCGAGTTGTTGTTCTTCTTCTCGTTCTTGTTATTATTGTCAAGATAATACAATAAACAAAAGTTTTTACTTTTGTCAATGTAGGGTAGAATAGGGCCCAACGCCCAGTCCATTCATTACGCTTTACTTGGGGGGTTCCCTTTACTGCATTCGTCACAACAGCGGACTCTTACTCCTAACTAAAATGGAATGCTCCCAAACTATATTCAAACTATATGCGTTGTGAATTATCACACCAGTTGATGAAGTTGCTGCTGCTGTGAATATTTGACAAAGTTTTAATATGCCAAAGGACTGGCTTGTGAACGATAAATAATCATGGCTTTAGAGGGATAAAGCTTTTGGGGCGTACATTAGAGTGGGTTAGGTAGGAAATACTCATATACTGCAACACTACATACAAAATTTCAACCAAATCGAACAAAATTTGCGGCTTCCAGAGGCTCAAGAAATCAAATCGGAAGATCGATTTATATGGCAGCTCTATCAGATTATAGACCGAATTGGACCGTACTTGGCACAGTTGTTGGAAGTCATAACGGAACACTATATGCAAAATTTCGGCCAAATCGGACAAAAATTGCGGCTTGCAGGGGTTCAAGAAGTCAAATCGGGAGATCGGCTTATATGGGAGATATATCCAAATCTGAACCGATAGGGCCCATTTGCAATCCCCCACGACCTACATCAATATTAAGTATCTGTGCAAAATTTCAAGCGGCTGGATTTACTCGTTCGACCGCTATCGTGATTTCGACAGACGTCTAGAATGTCTAGACAATCCAGAATATATATACTTCATGGGGCCCTAGATCAATATTTCGAGGTGTTACAAACGAAATGACGAAATTAGTATACCCTCATTCTAAGGTAGAGGGTATAACAAATTATGTTGATACCCCAGATACACCTTCAGTTTCAGACATAAGAAATGACAGAAAACCAGAAGCCAACACATACAAAAAATAATGAAAAAAGTAGGGATCCAGGCCGGCGCCGGAGAGATTCCCACCGATGAGAGTATGGTCCAGCCATCCAATTTGGGCCTCCAAAGAACTCGAAAATAACAAAACGGACTAGGTGAATGAAGCGAATTAAGGCACAAAGGGGGTGTTTACCCAATATCCTGTTGTGGGGCGGCGACACAAAAAGGTACTCGACAGACTCATACTTTTCCTCGTCATCGCATACCCTGCAGAAGTCTATATACTGCCAATCGTTGCGATGTCAAAGACATGATGTTGCAGTAACCAGTCAGGACTCATATCTGCAATCTCAAGACATGCTTCCTAAGCCTCGGGATAAGCCATGTCCTGTACCGCGTAATACTGGGCTAAATGATCTTAGCTACCTTGCACAATCATCGTAGAAATCGTCTATACTATCAAGAAGCTCACGCAGGGGAGGACTCAGTGGTTCTGTAGCATGGTTTGCACAAATGAGCGATCCATTTTTGGCCAGCTGGTCGTTCACTTCGTTCCCTTGATGGACCTGACAGCCTTTTCCGCTGTTCGCATAAGCTCTTTGCATTTGCTAACCAATCTCAAATTTCCGAAATACTGAGCTGAAAAATTTTAGAGGCTTGCCAAAAAAGCGCCCGGACAACTTAGGACCTTGGAATTTTTCACATAATCTCGCTAGCACCTCAGCTCTAATCATTCCAAATTTCATATTTCTTACTAGTTTTTTTTATCCCACTATGCGACGTCAGAACCTTCATCGGCACCTGATTGTCCACATATCGTCCGCTCCCGCATCTACATTGTCTTCGGTGCTTTCAGGGCTGCGGAGAACTCCCCCTCAAAGACGATACACCCATCCAGAGTCTTATCCTCTTATTCCAAGGAAATCAATGATTCAAGCAATTCAATGAATCGTGCCCCCATCTTTGTAGCCATCAGGTCCTGTTAAGAGATCCCCCTCCGGAAAAACTACGACAAACCCGTCAACAAGATTGCCGACACGACGGTTCTCCAGCCCCCAGCAAAAAAGCTCCCCTACGCGGCGGAGCTGATCTCTGGTGCAAAGAGTATGCCTTTGCGGCTGTTTGTTAGACGTATGGCAACGAAGATCGCCCTGAGACAGAAGAAGTCAAGAAACTTGCACCCCAACAACTTTGCACCCCTACAACCGCACTCCAAAGTTGTAGGGGTGCCAGTTTCCTGACTTCTTCTGTTTCCGGGCGATCTTCGTTGCCATACGTCTAACAAACAGCTGCAAAGGCATACTCTTTGCACCAGAGATCAGCTCCGCCGCGATACCCTGTACCTCATCTATCATCATGCGGTGGGCCCCGTTGTCTAGAGGCCGTTACCAGACCGGACATTGTTACGTGAGAAGGCGACGATCTTCACACTCTATCTCTCGAAAGAGCTCAGAATCCTATTAAAAGCACAAAAAATGGTCAAAACCCCTTCTTGCGGAGGTCCTCTCGTCACAATCTTGAAAATCGAGCACCACGAGCACTTAATGGCCGTCCAGAGTCTGATTTTCTTATTCCAAGGAAGTCAATGAACCGTTCCATCCGTGTGAACAGTAACTCCTGAGAAGAGCAGCCCAAAGATCCCTCTGTAAAAATACCCCTACTGCTTTATTTTAGCCAAATCGGACAAAAATTTCTGCTTCCAGGGGCTCAAGAAGTCAAATCAGGATATTGGCTGTTGCATGAGCATTCGTCGCCCACACCCTAAATTCGGACAGCATCGCCCCGAAAGGCTTTTGGGGAAACCAAGTTTATTGTCCTCTGGTCTTCACCGCTAAATCGTCTGGCCTTTCATTTCCCCTTACTCTGTTATGGATCGGCACTCTAAAGATGTGGATTTTGCCATCCGCAGAGAAGGCGTTAATCTCTTTCTTACACTACAAGACTGTCCGTAACCTTACCGTCATGGTTGTTTTGCCCTTATGGCCATCTTAGTGTCGGTAAAGATGATCACACTCGACGTCCTCGCGTTAGCACCACACCACCTCAAGCATTCCGTGATCGCCCGGATATCCGCATGCAGGACCGTATTATGGTCAGGCAGTCTAAAACAGACGTCTGTCCCTGGGTTCTCAATGTATGCCCGCAGGTTCACTTTGTCTTCTAGCTTTGAACCATCCGTGTAACATGATGATCTTCCAAATGGCAATACTAGGGTTCCGTTAATCCATGACTGTGCCGTTGGCAGCAGTGCCTCGCGTTCGACCTCAAGTGTCGTCTCAGGTACCCGATCGGAAAACTCTTCCCTTCCTCTCAGGTTTCCTATCTTCGATTTGATGGTATGAGCCGCGATGGTATGAGCTGCTCCCATTCTTAATCCATTCTCCCATCGCCTTCAGTCTCATAGCCGCAGTGGCTGCCTCAAACTTAATCTGTATGTCAATGGGTCGTATTATCTAGAATAGTCTCCAGTGCCTTGGTGGACGTAGTACTCATCGCTTCGCCTATGCCAAGACAACATGCTCTCTGAACCTGTTTATGGTCCATATGTTGCACTTTCTTTCTCAATGGCACTCTACCAAACTACTGAGGCGTAAGTAAGTCTTATCACGCTCCTGTAGAGCCATTGGACTATCATAGGATTCAGGTCCCATTTCGAGCCTACAGCCCGTCTACATAGTGCCCAACAACTTTGATCCTTCTAAGAACGCTCCTGAATTTGACACTTCCGATTCAGTTTCATGTCCAAGATCACACCTTAGTATTTGACCTTGTCAGATATCAAAATCGTCTTATTGAGGAAACGCGGTGCGTTAAATGGACCCACCTTCGACTTCCTCGTGAACAGGCATACTTCAGTCTTCTCAGGGTAAACATTGAGACCTCTTGGTCTAGCCCCGTCATATGCCATATGCAAGACCTTTTCGGCCCTTCTGCATAGCTCGTTCGGATCCTTACCCCTTAGAAGTATTAAAACATCGTCTGCTAGACGGGTTCATATCCCTCCTCAGTCAGCATCCATAATAGGTCATTTATGGTGCTCACCCATAGGAGTGGCGATAAAATGCCGCCCTGTGGCGTGCCTTGTGGCACTTCCTCCCTTATATTTATATCATGACACACACATTTAATCCACCTTACCATATGGTTTATCCAGTCTCTAAGGACCGGGTCCACCCGGTACTGGTCTAAGGATTGGATTAGTGTGTCCCGCACATTGTTAAAAGCCATCAATAGTAAGTATCTGTGCAAAATTTCAAGCGGCTAGCTTTACGCGTTCGAACGCTATCGTGATTTCGACCATCGGACGGACGGGCGGACATGGCTAGATCGACACAGAATTTCGAGACGATGGTGGCATTACAAACGGAATGACTAGATTAGTATACCCCTATCCTATGGTGGTGGGTATAAAAAAAAATTGCCCATGTACATTCAATTAAGGAACAGGGGCAAACTTCTCACATGTCAATGCGAGATGTCCCATTCAAGTTTGAGTCGGTGTGACATATCTTCGAGAATAAGTTTACGGCTTATATACCGTTTTTATGCCCACCACCGAAGGATGGGGGTATATTCATTTTGTCATTCCGTTTGCAACACATCGAAATATCCATTTCCGACCCTATGAAGTATATATATTCTTGATCAGCGTAAAAATCTAAGACGATCTAGACATGTCCGTCCGTCTCTCCGTCAGTCTGTTGAAATCACGCTACAGTCTTTAAAAATAGAGATATTGAGCTGAAATTTTGCACAGATTCTTTTTTTGTCCATAAGCAGGTTAAGTTCGAAGATGGGCTATATCGGACTATATCTTGATATAGCCCCCATATAGACCGATCCGCCGATTTAGGGTCTTAGGTCCATAAAAGCCACATTTATTATCCAACTTTGTTGAAATTTGGAACAGTGAGTTGTGTTACGCCATTTGACATCCTTCGTCAATTAGGCTCAGATCGGTCCAGATTTGAATATAGCTGCCATATAGACCGATCCGCCGATTTAGGGTCTAAGGCCCATAAAAGCCACATTTATTATCCGGTTTCGCTGAAATTTGGGACAGTGAGTTGTGTTAGGCCCTTCGTCATTCCTTGTCAATTTGGCGCAGGTCGGTTCAGATTTGGATATAGCTGTCATATAGACCGATCCTCCGGTTAAGGGTCTTAGGCCTACAAAAGCCACATTTATTATCCGATTTTGATGAAATTCGGGACAGTGAATTACGTAAGGGCCATTGACATCCTTCGTCAATTTGGTCCAGATCGGTCCAGATTTGGATATAGCTGTCATAAAGATCGATCCTCCGATTTATGGTGTAAGGCCCATAAAAGCCACATTCATTATACGATTTTGCTGAAATTTGGGACAGTGAGTTGTGTTAGGCCCTTCGACATATTTCTTCAATTTGGTCCAGATCGGTTCAGATTTGGATATAGCTGCCATATAGAGCGATTTCTTGATTTATGGTTTTGGGCCCATAAAATGCTCATTTATTGTCCGATGTCGCCGAAATTTGGAACAGTGAGTTTGGTTAGGCTCTTCGACGTCCTTCTTCAATTTTGCGCAGATCGGTCCAGATTTGCATATAGCTGCCATATAGACCGATATCTCGATTTAAGGTTTAGGGCCCATAAAAGAGACATTTATTGTCCGATTTCGCCGAAATTTGGGACAGTGCATTGTGTTAGGCTTTTCGACATGTTTCTGCAACTTGACCCAAATCGACTTGACCCCATAAAAGGCGCATTTATAATCCGATTTCACTGAAATTTGACACAGTGACTTATGTTCGGCTTTTCGACATCCGTGTCGTATATAGTTCAGATCGGTATGAGGTATATGAGTATAAGGTATGAAATTTTCACCGAATTTTGATGAAAGATGGTTTACATATATACCCGTGGTGTTGGATATCCAAAGTTCGGCCCGGCCGAACTTAACGCCTTTTAACTTGATCATTTTCAAATGGCATATTTCCTCACAAATGTCGCCAGCCTTAGAAGCGGATTTTTAAATTTTCTGAAATTTTTTCTGATGAGTGGACATGCTAACTAAACTAAACCAGAAATATGTTCAAACTGTAATAACTACGGTTCACAAATTACAACATTATTGCAAATTACCCAAAATTTAACGAACATATGTATGTGAGCTATATCTCATTCTAACCCGTTTTCCAGCAAACTTCTCAGATAATGTGGTACACGTCGAGAAAAGCGTTGTGCAAAGTTTTGGCAAGATTTATCAAAAAATGGGCTTGCAGTGGCTCTAGAAGTGAAAATCGGGCGATATACATATATGACAGCTATATCTAAATCTGATCCGATTTCTTCGAAATTCCCCAGTAATGTCGAGAATTATAAGAAAATCCTTTCTGTCAAATTTCGAGGGAATCGGTTAACTAATGACCATTTTATTGCAGTATTACTGCAAATCGGACGAACATATATATGGGAGCTATATCCAAATCTGAACCGACTTTTTCCAATTTCAATAGGGTTCGTCTTTTGGCCAAAAAACATGCCCATACCAAATTTGAAGAAGATTGGATGAAAATTGCGACCTGTAGTTTGTACACAAATTAACATGGACAGACGGACAGACAGACAGAGTGATGGACAGACAGACAGACGGACGGACGTAGCTAAATCGAATCAGAAAGTGGTTCTGAGTCGATCTGTATACTTATCAATGGGTCTGTCTCTCTTCCTTTGGGGCGTTACAAATTACTTCACTAAGTTATAATACCCTGTACCACAATAGTGGTGTAGGGTATAAAAACTGAAAACTATACGAAGACATTTCAATTAAAATCAATTATTATAAGACATAATAGAAGCTAACAACATATCCTTCTATCCCTAATTCTTTCACCTGTCAATTAGTTTGTCAAAATACGATAATGAAACTTTTGTTCTTAAAACTTTACTGCTGTCATATTTCCCCTTATATGGTGTTGTTGTTGTTGTGGTTTCATTGTCAGCAACATTTTCACTGAGTGTTGGCAACTGTTATGAGTTACGAGCACTTCCCGGGTCGTCATCATAAACTTTAACTAAACTCAACAAAATATTTTTCCTCAAACACTCACAATAATAATGCAGTTGACAGTCACTGGTATGGTTGATGTGCGAGTATATCTCTCGACCCCAGGGGAAGGACATAACTTTAACTTAAACCACTCAAGTTGTTGCTGAGCGCAATTGGGGAGTAGCTGAGAAGCAGTTGTGTTGGCTTTTAGACAATGATTTGTTTTTATGAAGTTAAAAATAAATAAAACTAAACACAATAGAAAATTGCAATGAATAGAGATACACCATTTGCAATGTTTGTTTTTCAATTTGGCAGACAAAGTCATGCACAATAACAACTCATCCGTTTTGGGCAGCCTTTTGCACAATTGGCCTTTTGTACTTTGGTAGCCTTTGTGGGCACGTCCACAAAGGAAGGAATTAAAATTCACCACAGTTGTTCTAATTTTCTAGACATTGCAAAAATTACAATAATCACCCATTAGTAGTTCGTGCATAAATAATATGAGACTGACTTCGAGTATAATTATCTGACAGCATGAATTGTGTCCATGTTGTTTTTGTTCTACAAGCCTTTGTTCAAAGGAACAAAAACTAAATTTGAGGCTCTAACATCATTCAAATTTATCACGCACCATAAATTAAATGGCCATTGCTGCTTAAAGCTTCACGAATAACAATTTCTTTATTTTATGATACACACTTGTGGCTTCTTTTACGTTTTCACAATGATAAACCAGTAAGGAAAGGCAAAAGTCGGGCGGTGCCGACTTTATAATACCCTACACCTACCCTAAAACACAAAAGGCTATACCTAAATCTGAACAGAAAATCCTTCCTGCCAAATTTCGAGAGAATCTGTCAACAAATGACCATTTTATTGCTGTATTACTGCAAGTCGGACGAACATATATATGGAAGCTATATCCAAATCTGAACCGATTTCTATGAAACTCACCAGTAATATTGGGAGTCATAATAAAATCCTACCTGCCAAATTTCAAGAGAATCGGTTGACAAAAGACCATTTTATTACTGTATTACTGCAAATCGGACGAACATATATATGGGAGCTATATCCAAATCTGAACCGATTTCTATGAAATGAGCCAGTATTATTAGGAGTCATAAGAAAATTCCTCCTGCAGAATTTCGAAAGAATCGGTTAACAAATTACCATTGTATTGCTGTATTACTGCAAATCGGACGAACATATATATGGGACTATATCCAAATCTGAACCGATTTCTTTGAAATTCACCAATAATATCGAGAGTCATAAGAAAATCCTTCCTGCCAAATTTCGAGAGAATCGGTTGACAAATGACAATTTTATTGATGTATTACTGCAAATCGGATGAACATATATATGGGAGCTATATACAAATCTAAACCGATTTCTATGAAATTCTCCAGTAATACTGGGAGTCATAAGAAAATCCTTCTTACCAAATTTCAAGAGAATCGATTAACAAATGACTATTTTATTGCATTATTACTGCAAATCGGATGAACATATATATGGAAGCTATATCCAAATCTGGACCGATTTCCATGAAATTCCATAATAAAGTTGGGAGTCATAAGAAAGTTCTTCCTGCCAAATTTCGAGAGAATCGGTTAACAAATGACCATTCTATTGCTGTATTACTGGAAATCAGACGAACATATATATGGGAGATATATCCAAATCTGAACCGATTTCCATGAAATTCACCAGTAATATTGGGAGTCATAAGAAAATCCTTCCTGCCAAATTTCAAGAGAATCGGTTTACAAATGACCATTTTATTGCTGTATTACTGCAAATCGGACGAACATATATAAGGGAGCTATATCCAAATCTGAACCGATTTTTATGAAATTCACCAGTAATGGCGGAAGTCATAAGAAAATTCTTTCTGCCAAGTTTTAAGAAAATCGGTTAATAAATTACCATTTTATTGCATTATTACTGCAAATCGGACGAACATATATATGCGAGCTATATCCAAATCTGAACCGATTTCTATGAAATTCACCAGTAATATTGGGAGACATAAGAAAATCCGTCCTGCCGAATTTCGAGAGAATCGGTTGACAAATGACAATTTTATTGCTGCATTACTGCAAATCGGACGAACATATATATGGAAGCTATATCCAAATCTGAACCGATTTCTATGAAACTCACCAGTAATATCGGGAGTCATAAGAAAATTCTTTCTGCCAAGTTTTAAGAAAATCGGTTAATAAATTACCATTTTATTGCATTATTACTGCAAATCGGACGAACATATATATGCGAGCTATATCCAAATCTGAACCGATTTCTATGAAATTCACCAGTAATATTGGGAGACATAAGAAAATCCGTCCTGCCGAATTTCGAGAGAATCGGTTGACAAATGACAATTTTATTGCTGCATTACTGCAAATCGGACGAACATATATATGGGAGCTATATCCAAATCTCAACCACTTTCTATAATATTCATTTTTAATATAGAGAGTCATAAGAAAATACTTCCTGTCGAATTTCGAGAGAATCGGTTAACAAATGACCATTCTATTGCTGTATTACTGGAAATCAGACGAACATATATATGGGAGATATATCCAAATCTGAACCGATTTCCATGAAATTCACCAGTAATATTGGGAGTCATAAGAAAATCCTTCCTGCTAAATTTCAAGAGAATCGGTTTACAAATGACCATTTTATTGCTGTATTACTGCAAATCGGACGAACATATATAAGGGAGCTATATCCAAATCTGAACCGATTTTTATGAAATTCACCAGTAATGGCGGAAGTCATAAGAAAATTCTTTCTGCCACGTTTTAAGAAAATCGGTTAATAAATTACCATTTTATTGCATTATTACTGCAAATCGGACGAACATATATATGCGAGCTATATCCAAATCTGAACCGATTTCTATGAAATTCACCAGTAATATTGGGAGACATAAGAAAATCCGTCCTGCCGAATTTCGAGAGAATCGGTTGACAAATGACCATTTCATTGCTGTATTACTGGAAATCGGACGAAAATATATATGGGAGCTATATCCAAATCTGAACCGATTTCTATGAAATGGGCCAGAAATATAGGAAGTCATAAGAAAATCCTTCTTAACAAATTTCAAGAGAATCGGTTAACAATTGTCCATTGTATTAATGTATTACTGCAAATCGGACGAACATATATATGGGAGCTATATCCAAATCTGAACCGATTTCTATGAAATTCACCAGTAATGGCGGAAGTCATAAGAAAATTCTTTCTGCCAAGTTTTAAGAAAATCGGTTAATAAATTACCATTTTATTGCATTATTACTGCAAATCGGACGAACATATATATGGGAGCTATATCCAAATCTGAACCGATTTCTATATATATGGGAGCTATATCCAAATCTGAACCGATTTCTATGAAACTCACCATTAAGAAAATCCTTCCTGCCAAATTTCGAGAGAATCGGTTAACAAATGACCATTTTATTGCTGTATTACTGCAAATCGGGCGAATATATATATGGGAGCTATATCCAAATCTGAACCGATTTCTATGAAACTCACCAGTAATATTGGGAGTGATAATAAAATCCTACCTGCCAAATTTCGAGAGAGAATCGGTTGACAAAAGACCATTTTATTACTGTATTACTGCAAATCGGACGAACATATATATGGGAGCTATATCCAAATCTGAACCGATTTCTATGAAATGAGCCAGTATTATTAGGAGTCATAAGAAAATTCCTCCTGCAGAATTTCGAAAGAATCGGTTAACAAATGACCATTGTATTGCTGTATTACTGCAAATCGGACGAACATATATAAGGGAGCTATATCCAAATCTGAACCGATTTCTATGAAATTCACCAGTAATGGCGGAAGTCATAAGAAAATTCTTTCTGCCAAGTTTTAAGAAAATCGGTTAATAAATTACCATTTTATTGCATTATTACTGCAAATCGGACGAACATATATATGGGAGCTATATACAAATCTGAACCGATTTCCATGAAATTCTCCAGTAATATTGGGAGTCATAAGAAAATCCGTCCTGCCGAATTTCGAGAGAATCGATTAACAAATGACTATTTTATTGCATTATTACTGCAAATCGGACGAACATATATATGGAAGCTATATCCAAGTCTGAACCGATTTCTATGAAATTCTCCAGTAATATTAGGAGTCATAAGAAAATCATTCTTAACAAATTTCAAGAGAATCGGTTAACAAATGACAATTTTATTGATGTATTACTGCAAATCGGATGAACATATATGTGGGAGCTATATCCAAATCTGAACCGATTTCTATGAAATTCTCCAGTAATATTAGGAGTCATAAGAAAATCATTCTTAACAAATTTCAAGAGAATCGGTTAACAAATGACAATTTTATTGATGTATTACTGCAAATCGGATGAACATATATGTGGGAGCTATATCCAAATCTGAACCGATTTCCATGAAATTCTCCAGTAATATTGGGAGTCATAAGAAAATCCGTCCTGCCGAATTTCGAGAGAATCGATTAACAAATGACTATTTTATTGCATTATTACTGCAAATCGGACGAACATATATATGGAAGCTATATCCAAGTCTGAACCGATTTCTTTGAAATTCACCAATAATATCGAGAGTCATAAGAAAATCCTTTCTGCCAAATTTCGAGAGAATCGGTTGACAAATGACAATTTTATTGATGTATTACTGCAAATCGGATGAACATATATGTGGGAGCTATATCCAAATCTGAACCGATTTCTATGAAATTCTCCAGTAATATTAGGAGTCATAAGAAAATCATTCTTAACAAATTTCAAGAGAATCGGTTAACAATTGTCCATTGTATTGATGTATTACTGCAAATCGGACGAACATATATAAGGGAGCTATATCCAAATCTGAACCGATTTCTATGAAATTCACCAGTAATGGCGGAAGTCATAAGAAAATTCTTTCTGCCAAGTTTTAAGAAAATCGGTTAATAAATTACCATTTTATTGCATTATTACTGCAAATCGGACGAACATATATATGGGAGCTATATACAAATCTGAACCGATTTCCATGAAATTCTCCAGTAATATTGGGAGTCATAAGAAAATCCGTCCTGCCGAATTTCGAGAGAATCGATTAACAAATGACTATTTTATTGCATTATTACTGCAAATCGGACGAACATATATATGGAAGCTATATCCAAGTCTGAACCGATTTCCATTAAATTCGCCAATAATGTTGGGAGTCATAAGAAAGTCCTTCCTGCCAAATTTCGAGAGAATCGGTTAACAAATGACCATTTTATTGCTGTATTACTGCAAATCGGGCGAATATATATATGGGAGCTATATCCAAATCTGAACCGATTTTTTCCAATTTCAAAAGGCTTCGTCTCTAGGCCGAAGAACATGTCCATACCTAATTTGAGGACAATCGGATGAAAATTGCGACTTGTAATTTGTACACAAATTTATATGGACAGACGGACAGACAGACAGACGGACATAGCTAAATCGAATCAGAAAGTGATTCTGAGTCGATCGGTATACTTAACAATGGGTCTCTCTCTCTCTTCCTTTTGGGTGTTACAAACAAATGCACTAAGTTATAATACCCTGTACCACAGTAGTGGTGTAGGGTATAAAAATGAGGTTTTTAGCCTTTTCATCAAAAATAAAGAAAAAACAAGTTAAGGATCCTTGGAGTAATAAAAATGATTGATGCATATATGTAACGAAATGTTCAAAATGAATATATCATTTATTTGCAATAGAGTCTTAAAATCAATGAAATAAATTACAGAAGTCTACATTTCCCAGCCACTGCAACATTTTACAGCCTCTTGTAAGATTTTTGGTAAAAAAAAAAACTTTACAAGGACAAAGCTAAAAATCGATATGCCAACAAGACCCTCCCATTGCAAACAAACTAAACCTAAGGACATAAACAACAACGACCTGTAGATGGTAGGTATCCCAAAATAACTGGTCGTAAAATACAATCGTAAATCTTGTCAAAATTACCTAAAATTCTTGAATATTCGAAGGATGCCCAAAGAATTTGGCATTGACTGGGCTTTTTAAAGACACACAAATTAAGTTTTTTAACGAAAATACACAGCAAGTAAAAAGGCGTTAAGTTGGGCCGGGCCGAACTATGGATACCCACCACCTTGGGTATT
Organism: Stomoxys calcitrans; assembly: GCF_963082655.1. Taxonomy (NCBI): domain Eukaryota; kingdom Metazoa; phylum Arthropoda; class Insecta; order Diptera; family Muscidae; genus Stomoxys; species Stomoxys calcitrans. The sequence goes on from NC_081553.1 coordinate 57,256,886, forward strand.
TATGTAAACCACCTTTCGTCAAAATCCGGTAAAAATTGCATACCTTATGTCCCATAGCTGTTATATCGAAATATGTTCCGATGTGGACCAAATACTAATTAGTACAAGTCATTGTTCAATTGTGTATAACAAAATATTGGTCTTTTTGGTAGCTTTATCTAAAAATAAACCGATCTGAACCATATACGACACGGATGTCGAAAAGCCTAACAAAATCGGATTATAAATGCGCCTTTTAATGGGGTCAAGGTTTTTAATCGAGATATCGGTCTATATAGCAGCTATATCCAAATCTGGACCGATGTCGAAGAGCCTAACACCACTATCTGTTCCAAATTTCGGAGAAATCGGACAATGAAAGCGCCTTTTATGGCCCAACATCTTAAATCGAGAGATCGGTCTATATGGCAGCTATATCCAAATTTGGACCGATCTGGGCCAAATTGATGACGAATGTCGAAGGGCCTAACACAACTCACTGTCCCAAATTTCGGCGCCATCGAACAATAAATGCGCCTTTTATGGGCACAAACCCTTAAATCGAGAGATCGGTCTATATGGCAGCTATATCCAAATCTGGATCCGATGTTGAAGGGCCTAACACAACTCACTGTCCCAAATTTCAGCAAAATCGGATAATAAATGTGGTTTTTATGGGCCTAAGACCCTAAATCGGCGGATCGGTCTATATGGCAGCTATATCCAAAACTAGACCGATCTGGGTCAAATTGATGGAGAATGTCGAAGGGCCCAATATTACTCACTGTTCCAAATTTGGGCAAAATCGGATAATAAATATGACTTTTTTGGGCCTAAGACCCAAAATCGGCGGATCGTTCTATATGGCAGCTATGTCCAAATCTAGGCCGATCTGGGTCAAATTGATGAAGAATGTCGAAGGGCCTAACACAACTCACTGTTCCAAATTTCGGCAAAATCGGATAATAAATGTGGCTTTTATGGGCCTAAGACCCTAAATCGGCGGATCGGTCTATATGGCAACTATATTCAAAACTAGACCGATCTGGGTCAAATTGATGGAGAATGTCGAAGGGCCCAACCTTACTCACTGTTCCAAATTTGGGCAAAATCGGATAATAAATATTACATTTTTGGGTCCAAGACCCTTAATCGGCGGATCGGTCTATATAGCAGCTATATCCAAATCTGAACCAATCTAGGCCAAAATGAAGAAGGATGATGAATACAACTCACTGACCCAAATTTCAGCAAAATCGGAAAATAAATGTGATTTTATTAGGCCTAAGACCCTAAATCGTTGGATCAGTCTCTATGGGGGCCATATCAAGATATAGTCCGATATAGTCCATCTTCGAACCTGACCTGCTTATGGACAAAAAAAAAGAATCTATGCAAAATTTCAGCTCAATATCTCTATTTTGAAAGACTGTAGCGTAATTTCAACAGACAGACGGACGGACATTTCTAGATCGTCAAAAACTTCAGTTAGGCGCACAATTCAACCGTCCGTCTTTCGAAATCACGACAGCGGTCGAACGCGTAAACCCAGCCGCTTGTAATTTTGCACAAATACTTCCCATTTATGGAGGTCATTGCAGATTGCAAATGGGCCAAATCGGTTCAGATTTGGATATAGCTGCCATATAAACCGATCTCCCGATTTGACTTCTTGCGCCCAAGGATGCCGCAATTATTGTCTGATTTGGCAAACACAGAAATCGCTATGTTCTGTTACGAATTCCAACAACTGTGCACGGTCCAAATCGTCCAAAAACCTGATATAGCTCTATGGAAGTCATGATTTTTGTCCTACTTGGCTAAAAATTTTCACATAGCTCCCATATAAAACGATCTCCCGATCTCGCAATTTTTTTCCAATTTGGCTGAAACTTTGCATGTAGTGTTCCACTATGACTTCCAACAACTGTGTCTAGTACGGATCAAATCGGTTTATAACCTGATATAGCTCCCATATAAACCGATCTCCCGATTTGACTTCTTGAGCCCTTACAAGCCGCAATTTTTGTCCGATTTGACTGAAATTTTGCACACAGTGTGGTATTATGACTTCCAACAACTGTGCTAAGTACGGTCCAAATCGTTCTATAACCTGATATAGCTCCCATATAAACCGATCTCCCGATTTGACTTCTTGAGCCCTTACAAGCCGCAATTTTTGTGCGATTTGACTGAAATTTCGCATGCGGTGTTCTGTTACGACGAAATCGGTCTATAACCTGATATAGCTCCTACATAAACCGATCTCCCAATTTGACTTCTTGAGCCGCAATTTTTGTCCGATTTGACTGAAATTTTGCACATAGTGTGGTATTATCACTTCTAACAACTGCGATAAGTACAGCCCAAATCGGTCTATAATCTGATATAGCTCCTATATAATCAGATCTCCCGATTTGACTTCTTGACCCCCTGGAAGTCCCAATTTTTTTCCCATTTAGCTGAAACTTTGCATGTAGTGTTCCATTATGACTTCCAACAACTGTGTCTAGTACGGGTCAAATCGGTCTATAACCTGATATAGCTCCCATATAAACCGACCTCCCGATTTGATTTCTTGAGCCCTTACAAGCCGCAATATTTGACCGATTTGGCTGAAATTTTACATGTGGTGTTCCGTAATGACTTCCAACAACTGTGTCAAGTGCGGTTCGAATCGGTCAATAACCTGATATAGTTCCCATATAAACCGATCTCCTGATTTGACTTCTTGAGCCCCTGGAAGCAGCAATTTTTGTCCGATTTGTCCTTTGTGCCACGTATGGCTCAAATCGGTTTTAACCTGATATAACCCCCATATAAACCGATCTCTCGAATAGACATCTATAGCCCTTACAAGCGGCGATTTTTGTCCGATTTGGCTGAAATTTTGCACATACTGATCCGTTATAACCTCCAATAACTGTGCCATGTACGGCCCAAATCGGTCTATAACCTTATATAGCTCCCATATAAACCGATCTCTCGATTTGACTTCTTGAGTCCCTGGAAGTCGCGATTTTTGTTCCCCAATCTCAAATATCATTTAATTGAACACCATATTGCCATTGGCTTCAAATTTGATATCAAATTCGCTATGGTCGCAAATTTGTTTTCTTTGGGTGGTGTTTTTGAGGAGTGACTGCCCCCCAAACACTTGGTCCCACATTTGTATTTTAAACTGAAACCCCTTTGTTTTGAGCCCCATATTGGCATGGCCAGTATAAAAGTCCTGTTTGGGGGTTGGGGTGGTCCTCCAAACACTTGGTCCGACAATTGGATACCAGATACGTTTTCTAATCTTAAGTACCTTTTATTTGATTTCCATATTGCCATGGTAGGTAAATATGTCCGATTTAGGGGTGTTTTGGCGTTTGGGGTGGTCTCCCAAACACTTGGTCGCACTATTGGATATTATGTACGTTTCTACTCCTTAATACCTTTCATTCGACTCCCATGTTGTCGTGATTGGTCTATATATTTATATTTGGTAGGTTTGGGGTACCTAGGGTGTCCGCCCCCCCTAGGTACCCCATCCGAAATTTGGATATCAAAATTTTTTTAGGTTCCTATAAGGCAGCACTCAAAATTTCCCTAGAATCGCAATACCCATCTCCGAGAACTGGCATTTCTGAAGATTACGGTAAGGGGAGGGACCGCTCCCCCTTCAGATATCAAAAAATTAAGTACCCTATTTTTACCACGGGTCCATAATGCACCATCTGTGAAAATTTCAACAAAGTCGGTACTACGGGTTTTGAGTCTTTACGGAACATTCATACAAACAAACACAAATTCATTTTTTTATATAAGGAGACTAGCCGAACCGTACTCGCTCCGCAGCGCCTTCTTTAACACTCATATACCTTTTATTTGAGCCCTATATTACAATGGTTGATATGTAAGTCCTGTTTTGATACAGTTTTAAGATGGCGACATTTCGACCCGAATGTGGATGTTGAATTCATGTTATTGAAGCGCAGAGGTAAGCAAGTTCGCCAATACTACTAAACGCGTGGGTTCAAATCCTGGCGAGAACATTCGAAAATGTTAAAGTGGTGGTTATTCCCTCCTAGAGTTGGCGACATTTGTGAGGAACTATGACATTCATAGAAGTCATGTAAAGACTTCTCCCCATAGAGGTGTCGTGCTGCGGGACGTCGTTGTAACTTGTCTATAAAATGGAGGTCCTTTATCATAGGGCTTAAACTTGAATCGGGCAGCACTCATTGATATGCGAGAAGTTTGCCTCTGTACTTTAATGAAATGTTCATGGGCAAATGTTTGCTCTACTTCCTTCGATCTTTCTTTGGACTCCTATATTGTAAAGGTTAAATACCTCCGGTTTGGGGTGTATTTTCGCAGCGAGACCCAGACACTTGGCCCTCAAATATAAGCCTCGTGTTATACTCTCACATACTTTTTATTGGGTTGCCCAAAAAGTAATTGCGGATTTTTCATATAGTCGGCGTTGACAAATTTTTTCACAGCTTGTGACTCTGTAATTGCATTCTTTCTTCTGTCAGTTATCACCTGTTGCTTTTAGCTTGCTTTAGAAAAAAAGTGTAAAAAAAGTATATTTGATTAAAGTTCATTCTAAGTTTTATTAAAAATGCATTTACTTTTTTTTAAAAAAATCCGCAATTACTTTATGGGCAACCCAATATATGAGCCTCATAATACCTTAGTCGCTAAATAAGTCCTGTTTCATTTGAGTCGTATATAGTCGCGATTGGTCTATATATCTATTTGACGGGGAGTGCGTTTTTGGTGTGGGAAGGTACCTCAGACATTTGGCCCAAATATGGATGTAAAAATTCGTGCTCTACTCCCAAATACCTTTCATTTAAGCCCAAAATTACCATGGTCGTTAAATGTGTATGGTTTGGAGGAAGTTTTGGGGCTGGGGCTGGCACAATTTCGTTCTTTACTCCCAAAAGCCTTTCATTTCATTTGATTTGTTCGGTACCCACAAATGCTTGGCCCCAAAACTGGATGCTCTTTCTACTCTCAAATACCTTTCATTTGAGTCCCATATTTTCATGAAGGGTCAAATAATCTATTTGAGGTGTTTCAAAGGGGTTAAGCCTCACCTAGATATTTTAATACAAGTTTTAATGTAATTTTCTAGATCGACTACCAAATTGCTTTCACATTGACAGAATGTGACTCAGATACTTGAATTCTTATATCATGGGAAGGGCCCTCAGACACCAAGGAATAAATTTTTATGTCTGATTTGGTCTATAGTTTTAAATATTGGGTTGCCCAAAAAGTTATTGCTGATTTTTCATATAGTCGGCGTTGACAATTTTTTTCACAGCTTGTGACTCTGTAATTGCATTCTTTCTTCTGTCAGTTATCAGCTGTTACTTTTAGCTTGTTTTAGAAAAAAAGTGTAAAAAAAGTATATTTCATTAAAGTTCATTCTAAGTTTTATTAAAAATGCATTTACTTTCTTTTAAAAAATCCGCAATTACTTTTTGGGCAACCCAATACCTTTCATTTGATACCCATATTGCCCAAAGCAGTGAAAATGTCTTGTTGGGTCTTTTTTTTGTGGGGTGGGGGACCCCCCTAATACTTAGGGTGAAATTTGTATACCAAGTTCGTAATCTACTCTTAAATACCTTTCATTTGATACCCATATTGTCCTTATCGAGAAATGTGTCCGTTCAGGTGGGTTTTGGGGTAGGGCGTCCCCCCATCAAAAATTTTATACCAAATTCGTATTTTTGGTGCCATACAAAACTTCGCTTATATCGGTGCACCCATCTCCGAGATCTGGCGTTTTTGAAAATTTGGGGTAAGGGGGAGGCCCCTTCAAAAAATTTTTTTTTTTCGTAGAAAACTTTTTGGAAAACTTTTGTTTCATCAAAAAAGTGGTTTTGATCAAATATTTGGTTTAAATTCAGTTTTGCTATCTCGGGCCAAGTATTTGTATCAAAAATTTTTCTGCTAAATCTCTCAATGGCAGCACTGCACGCTGCATATAACCAAAAATGCATTAGTCCTTTAAATGTAAATCATGAATATTTTGCATTATACCCCCCACCGTAGGTCGATTAGATTAAACCATTGTCGATTAAACCATGTCCGTCCATCTGTCTGTCTGTCTGTCGAAAGCACGCAAACTTTCGAAAAAGTAAAGCTTGAAATTTTACGCAAATACGTCTTATTACTCGTATTGTAGGTCGGTTGATAATGGGCCATCTCGGTCCATGGTTTGATATATCTGCCATATAAACCGATCTTGGATCTTGACTTCTTGTGGGCGCAATTCTTATCCGATTTAGCTGAAATTTTGCATGTGCCGTTTTGTTATGACTTCCAACAGCTGACTGGCAAATTGATTCATAATCTGATATACCTCTCATATAAACCGACCTCCCGATTTGACACCTTGAATACCTAAAGGAGGCTATTCTCCTCAACATATAAGAGTAAATTCAAATTTTTAAGTTGCTGCCTTTAAAGACTAGCTGTGCAAGGAACTTTACACATGCAACCCATGGTTGAGGGTGGACAAGATTCGGCCCAGCCAAAATTATCACATTTTTGCTTGTTTTTTATCTAAGTTATCGTTTGCTTGCTCTTGCATAGTAGAACTGCGTGTAAGCTGGTTTCGTTTTTTGTTGTAGTTTTTTTTCTCTCTCTAAAGTGCAATTCGTTGTAATTTTTAGATTTTCTGGTTAGAACTTTAGTTCCCTTAAGATAGACTTCTTCCACCCTCCTCACACACACACTGGTTTACTCGTTTTAAGGACTCTTCGTTGGGGTTTCCCTTTGAATTGATAAAAGTAGAGTTTTTATAATGTGCGGTTGTAAATGTTTTAGTTTTAGTTTAAGTGCCATTGGGAGATATTTTTGTGGCAATTGTGTATTTAAGTGTTTTTTTTTCTACAGCTTCAAGCAAATGCTTTAATATGGATATAGACTATGAATGGAGATTCTTGGATTTAAGTAAAGTAACATGGCCAAACGGTTGTGTTGGATTAGGTTAGTTCAGGTTGGGAATGAGCACCAATGCAAAGCAACCAATAGTAACATTTCTGATTCGGGATTAGGTGGGAATCGAATCAATTACCCCGTAATGATAGGCCAAGCAGGCTGTCAGTGCACTTAAACGTACCGTGTAACTTTCTGTTCTTATTTTTACGATTTAACTGCAAAATTAACATCCGTTTATTTGTGAGCTAAAAATTTTAATGAAATATTTTTTTTTTAATTTTTTTCGCAATATTATATCTCTAATTTTTTTTATAAAATCTTTTATATTCTGATTCCCATATTACATTTTTTTATTAAATTTTTATTTTAAAGTTTATCTTAAATCAAAAACTTTTTTACCTTTCCCTTTAAATGTTTTGCCTCACCCATTTCCTTTAACTTAATTAAATTTCTTAATAATTTATATGGCATCTTGTGTGCTAGAAAGGATTTCAAAGCTTTTGTCTTAGCCAGATGTCCTTTGCCCTCGGTTTTCGTGTGTGTGTGTGCGAGTGCCCTTGCCTTCAAACTTCTCCAGAAATCTTCAAATATTTGAACGCTTCATGGATTTTGTCAATATTGACGCTTTTGAGGAAGCCCTCAACAAGCGGCAGTCATTTAACCAAAATAAATACAGAAACCAATGCCACTCTATGTTCATTATCACTGGCCTAGGGACTTTATTGATTTAATGAGCAAATAAAGAATGGCAATGGAAGTAGAGGGAAGGGTGAGAGCAGCTAATTGGTATCAAATGTAAAAGGCTAAATGGGGCATTTATTGATATTAAGCACCAGGATCAGTTGGCTGGCTGTGTACATAGTTCTCATAACCAAACGTAATATTTATGGGAAATCTTGAATGAGTTATCATTTCAGGCTGATAAAAACAGCTTTATGTACCTCATCGAATTATCAATAATACCAAGAAATCTGCCAAACTCGTAATACTCTAAATAGAATATTAAATAACATTAAACGTATTATGATGAAATTGTTTGCTGGTGTTGAGATTCTAATTGGGAATCTGTCCTCATATTTGTTTATAATTCTTATTATTCAATAATTTTTTAACATTAGTAAGATACTGCCAATAAATAAATATAATTTTAAATTTTGTGATTGAATTTGAAGAGTGAAAATTAACAATTATTAAACATAAACACTTAAAAATTAAAAAAAAAATTAAAGAGTTAAAGAAAAAAGTAGAAGAAGTAAGAGCGTACTAAGTTCAGCCGGGCCGAATCTTATATACCCTCCACCATGGATCGCATTTGTCGAGTTCTATGCGCGGTATCTCTTTTTGGGTAAAAAAAGAATATTTAATAAGAACTGTTATGCTTTTGGAGCTATATCAAGTTATAGTCCGATTCGGACCATTAATGAATGGTGAACATGGTGGAAGTCAATTCGGATAAGAATTGCGCCTTGTAGGGGCTCAAGAAACAAAATCGGGAGATAGGTTTATATGGGAGCTGTATCAAGCTATTGATCGATTCAGATTCAAATCGGATGAGAATTGCGACCTCTAGAGGCTCAAGAAGTCAAGATACCAGATCGGTTTATATGGCAGCTATATCAGGTTATGAACCGATTTGAATCATATTTAACACAGTTATTGGAAGTCATAACAAAACACCTCATGCAAAATTTCAGCGAAATCGAATGAAAATTGCGCCCTCTAGAGGCTCAAGAAGTCAAGACCCAAGATCGGTTTATAGGGCAGCTATATCAGGTTATGGGCCGATTTGAACCATACTTGGCACAGTTGTTTAATGTCATAACAAAACACGTCGTGCAAAACTTCATTCCAATCGGATAAGAATTGCGCCCACTAGAGGCTCAAGAAGTCAAGACCCAAGATCGGTTTACAGGGCAGCTATATCAAAACATGGACCTATATGGCCCATTTACAATCCCAACCGAACTACACTAATAAAAAGTATTTGTGCGGCTATTTCAAGCGGCTAGCTTTTCTCCTTCGAAAGTTAGCGTGCTTTCGACAGACAGACGGACGGACGGTCGGACGGACATATATATATTGTACTTTATGGGGTCTTAGACGCATATTTCTAGGTGTTACAAACAAAATGACGGATTTAGTATACCCCCATCCTATGGTGGAGGGTATAACAAGTAAAAACGCCTTGCTGAACTTTTGATATACACCACCATGGATATACAAAATGCATTATCAATATTAATTATAACACTACTGTACCCATATTTATATCCATATACAGTCCGATCTTAATCATATTTGGTTTAGGTGTAGAGAAGCTCTATGCAAGTAACAGTTCGAAATTCCTGCGAAATCGGTGCGCCGCTGATGTGATTAAGCCCTAATTCGGATAATCGATCTATATGACAGCTATATCTAAATATTGTCGGATCTGGAACATATTTCGGTTGGATGTCGAGAGTCTTAAAGCACCTCAGAGAATCAATGCGTCTTTTATGGTATTTTGGGTCCTAAAGCTTAAGATTGGTCTCTATGGCAGCAATATCTAAATATAACCTGATCTGGACCATATTCGGGACAGGTGTAGGGAGTCTTTATATTGGGTTGCCCAAAAAGTAATTGCGGATTTTTTAAAAGAAAGTAAATGCATTTTTAATAAAACTTAGAATGAACTTTAATCAAATATACTTTTTTTACACTTTTTTTCTAAAGCAAGCTAAAAGTAACAGCTGATAACTGACAGAAGAAAGAATGCAATTACACAGTCAGAAGCTGTGAAAAAATTTGTCAACGCCAGCTATATGAAAAATCCGCAATTACTTTTTGGGCAACCCAATAGAACTCACTGTTTTGAATTTCAGCGAAATCGGGTAATAAATGCGCCTGTTATAGGCTTAAGACCCTAAATAGGCATATCGGTCTATATGACAGCTATATTCAAATAGGGTCCGATAAACAACATATTCGGGTCGGATGGCGAGGCCCCTAATGCAACCAACTGTTTCAAGTTTCGGCAAAATCATCGAATAAATGAGTATTTTATGGTCTTTAGACCCTAAAGCTTAACCTAAAGATCGGTCTCTAGGGCAGCTATATTTATACATAGCCCCATCGGGACCATATTCGGGACATATGATGGGAGTCATGATGCAACACACTGTTCCAAATTTCAGCGATGTCGGAAATAAATGCGTCGGTTATAAGCCTAAGACCCAAAATCGGCAGATCGGACATGTTTGGATATAGATGGTTACATAGACACAGCTATATCCAATCATGTCCGATCTGGACCATTTTTGGTTTATATATCGACGCGGCTAATAAAACTCACTATTCTGAATTTCACCAAAATCGGGTTATCATACGCCCGTTATAGGATTAAAACCCAAAATCGGCATATCGGCAGCTATATCTAAATATGATACGATCTGGACCATTATCGGTTCAAATATTGGCAGGCCTAATAAAATTTACTATGCCAAATTTCAGCGAAATCGGGTAATAAATGCGCTCTATATGGCAGCTATATATAAATATGATCCGATATACACTATATTTGGGTCTGATATCGAGGCCCCTAGTGCACCCACTCTTTCAAACTTCAGCAAAATTGGTTTTTAGACCCTTAAGCAGAAGAAGCTCTATGACAGCTATATCTAAATATTGCCCGACCTGGACCATATTCAGGGCAGATGTTGGGAATCATTTAATAATGTATTAGGTTGCCCAAAAAGTAATTGCGGATTTTTCATATAGTCGGCGTTGACAAATTTTTTCACAGCTTGTGACTTTGTAATTGCATTCTTTTTTCTGTCAGTTATCAGCTGTTACTTTTAGCTTGCTTTAGAAAAAAAGTGTAAAAAAAGTATATTTGATTAAAGTTCATTCTAAGTTTTATTAAAAATGCATTTACTTTCTTTTAAAAAAATCCGCAATTACTTTTTGGGCAACCCAATAATTAAGCCCATAAATTAAAATCAATTCGGTAAAAAAGTAAAAAAGCATTTATTGTAGTTCGCCAGGGCAGAATCCAAGATACCCTACACCATGGATCGCATTTGACGCTATATGATGTCCATCAAAAAATACGAAGTTTAAAATGTCAGCCAAATCAAACGTGCGCCCTTTAGAGGCTCAAGAAGTCGAATCGGGCGACCGGCCATACTTGGCACGGCTATTGGATGTCAGAACAAAACTTCACGTGCAAAATAGGAAAAGAATTGCGCCCTCTAGAGGCGCTCAAGAAGTCGTTTTTGAAGATCGGTTTCTATGAAAGCTATATAAGGTTATGGACCGATATGGTCCATACAAGGTTATGAACCGATTTGGTTCATACTTGGCACCGCTGTTAGGTCAGCTATATCAAAACATGCACCGATATGGCAAAATTTCAAGCGCCTAGCTTTACTCCTTCGAAAGTTTGCGTGCTTTCCACAGACAGATAGACATACTGCCAGACGGACGGTCATGGATATATGGACTTAAAATTTGGCGCTTAGAGAAAGGAACAAGCCAATAATTTGAACTTAAACAGTGGTCCTGCTGGATCTCAATAGGGATGACACGAAATTAATCGCATATGCAGAAAGCGTTATGCCATTGACTCGAGGGAAGTTTCCGAAGGGTTTCTCAGCAAGCAACGAGATGTGATACGACAAATGGGTTGAGAACTAACCCAAGGAACATGGAGCCGATGGCCATCACTCGGAGATAGAGGCTATTTAAGAGAAATTTTGTTTGCATTGTTTAGGGTGCGTACCTAGGAGGCCCGCCTCAACCTCCAACATTATATGTATGGACCGCTCATGACAATATTGGACACAAATGAAAAGTATTCAAGAGTAAACAACTAAAAAGGCGATAAGTTCGGACGGGCCGAACTTTAGATGCCCACCACCTCGGGTATATATGTAAACCACATTTCGTCATAATCCGGTGAAAAATGGATAGTTTATGCCCCCATAGCAGCTATATCGAAATATGGTCCCGATTCGGACCAAATTCGGCACGGACATTGAGTGGTCTAAAAAGTACAAGTCATTATTCGATTTTGTAGAACAAAATATTGGTCTTTTTGGTAGCTATATCCAAATATAGACCGATCTGAACCATAAAGGACACGGATGACGAAAAGCCTAACATAAGGCACTGTGTCAATTTTCAGCGAAGTCGGATTGTAAATGTGCCTTTTATGGGGACAAGACTTTAAATCGAGTGATCTCGGTCTAGATGGCAGCTATATCCAAATCTGAACCGACCCAGGCCAAATTGAAGAGGGATGTCGAACGGCCTTATACAACTCTGCGCCTTTTATGGGCCCAAAACCTTAAATTGATAGATAGGTCTATGTGGCAGTTGCAACTATATCCAAATGTGAACCGATCTGGGCCAAACAGATTTCGAATGGCCTAACAAAACTCACTGTCCCAAATTTCGGTGAAATCGGAGATTTTTATAACGATCAAGAATATACCCACAAACGGGAGGGAATGAAGAAAGACTCCGAATGTCAAGGCGATTAAGAGCACATCTTCTTCTTACATATAAAAATCAATTTTTGTTTGTTCCATATAGACTCAAAAACGGCAGAACCGATTGCCTCGAAATTTTCACAGATTGTGATGGTTGGTCTGGAAGGACACAGAGGCTCAATAATGTGTTGATATCAGAATGGGGGGCGGACCCTCCTCCTTACCCCAAAAGTACTACCCACAAATAAAAGTGTACCGATCGGGACATTATGGGACTCAAATGAAAGGTATTCAGAAGTAGAGTACGAATTTCATATTAAAAATTGGGTCCAAATAACTGGGAGGCCGCCCCAAACTTAAAACCCCCTAAAATAGGTTTATTAGACGATCATGACAATATGGGACTCAAATGAAAGGTATTCGGGAGTAGATTGCTGTTATGGGCAGGAGGGAGGAACAGGCTTTATAATTTGTTAATACTCCCCCGCCACCCCAAAACACCACCCAAAATCAAAAGTTGACCGATCGGGACAGTAGGGGTATCAAATGAAAGGTATTTAAGAGTAGAATGCGAATATGGTATTAAAAATTGGGTCCAAGTACCCAAGAAGTCGTCCTTACCCCAAAACTCCTCCAAGCAAACAAATTGAACGTTCATATCAATATGGCGGACCCTCCCCCTTACCCCAAAAGTACTACCCAAAAATAAAAGTGTACCGATCGGGACAATATGAGACTCAAATGAAAGGAGTCACACCAACCCCTAAAAAACGCCCCAAATGGGCATATTAACCAATTATGAGTATATGGGATCAGGTTTGTTTGTTTGTTCCCTAGACTCAAAAACGGCTGAACCGATTTTCTTAAAATTTTCACAGATTTTGTAGGAAGGTAACATAGGCTATATAATTTTTTGATAACGGATGAGTGTGGACCCTCCCCCATACCCCCAAAACACCATCCAAAATCAAAAGTTGGCCGAAGTTAGGAAAAAGTAAGGGGAGCTCCCTCCGCCCTTCAAATGAAAAAATCAGCCGAACATGGCTATATGGGACTCAAATGAAAGGTATTTTGTAGTAGATTATGAATATGACATTTTGACCCAAAACACCCTCCAAACGGTTCAAGTTTACCGACCATGGCAATATGGGGCTCAAATTAAAGGGATTTGGAATTGAAGCACAAATTTAATATCCCTGTCCTAAAAAGTACTTCTCATTACCCTAATTTAAAAAAAAAAAAAAAAACAGATCTCGGAGAGTGGTAATGCGATTCGTTCGAAATTTTTTTTTTTCACTCTTACAGTCACCTTAAACAGAAAATGGTTTCTATTATTGGGGTCGGATGCTTCGGGGGCCATCCCAAAACCCGGCAAATGGATATATAGACCAATCACCACAATATAGGCGTCAAACGAAAGGTGCTTGAGAGAAAAACAACGTATTTGATATCCAATTGAAGAGCCATGTGTTTTGGGGGTCGCCTCACCCCAAAAATGCCTTCTTAATCGGACGTATTGACCGACCATTGCATTATGTGACTTTAGTAAAAACTATTTGGGAGTAGAGTACGAAATTGATGCTCATTTTTGAGACAAACACCCTGAGATCCACTCCACCCTCAAACAGAACTTATTTAGCGATCATGCCAATATGGGGCTCATATAAAATGTATTGAAAAGTGGAGCACGAAGCTTATATTTTCTTTAAGGGCCAAGTGTCTGAGTGGCCCCGAAATACTCCGTAAACAAAAAATATTACAAAAGTGGTTATAGAGGACTCGAGAAAGGCATTTGGGAGTAGAGCTAAATTTTGCATATGAACGGGGCCACACTTCCCACACATCAATGTGTGCTCTCCGATTCAAGTTTAAACTCAATGATAAGGGCCCTTTTTTATAGCCAAGACTGAAAGGCCTTCCGCAGTGAGTCACCTCATTGGGGAGAATTTATATGACCATGCATGGCTTGGTACCTCGCAAATTTCGCGGGCATTAGAAGGGAATAGCTACCGCTTTCAATTTTTTTTTTTTCGATGTTTTCGCCATGATTCGAACGCTGGCGTTCCGTCATAGACGAACATGGGCTACAGTGGCGCGACTTCGATATCCAAATTCAGGGCTAAGTGTCCCCACCCCAAAAAGACATTAGAGAGTTAAAGAAGGCGCAGCGGAGCGGGTCCGGTTCGGCTAGTTTATGTATAAACGTTATTGGATCGCATGCCAATGCTCGAAAAGGGGGCGCATCTGGAGGTGGATGTCCCCATGATTGTTTTACTCTCCAGTCAGTCAGTTGCCATCATGATATGGCCTAGGTAGCAGTGGGCCTTCACCACCGAGAGCATTTTCTCTCACGGTCGCTCATTTGATGAAAGAGTGACTACCGCGCTCCCTTTGAAATTCCTCCTCACAGACTCGTTCTTGGCCGTAATTCGATTCCGTTGTGGATTAACTCAGTTTGGGATTGTGAAAGTGTCGCTAAACCCAGAAATGGGCTTCAACGAACCGTCAGAACTCCGGAAAATGTCGAAAGACTGTGGCAGTCGTTTGTGCGTTATCCTCGGCGCTCGGCGCTCGGCTCGCAAATACGCAGCAGCTATGGTAACTTCTGACACCACTATATGACGAATTCTCCATTTAGACCCTAAACGTTATCCCTATGAATTGGCTGTTGTGCAAAAATTAACTGAAAGCGATTTTGTTTTCAGTCAAAATGCATATGACAACCTGCCTGAAGACGAAGTAGCGACGTAGCTCACTTTCACATTACCGGCTGCGTCAAAAAACAAAACGGGCGTTATGGAACTGGTGTAAATCCGTACGAACTTCACCAAAACCTCTTACCAACATACCGATTAATACGCTGGAAAAAATGGGGGACACGAATTTGAAAAATCGGCTTAATCAGTGCATGCGCTATGGCGGTCCCCATTTACCCGACGTCATTTTCAAGACTGCATAAAAAACATTGTGGTATTGATTCTCTTTTGCTTTTATTGACCTTTCGAATAAGTAAGTTCTCTGGCGCAACCTGTATGTCAAAAATTTGATCTATATATCTAGGAGGACGTGCCGCGTTCTAAAATATCTCCTTTAGCACAAATGTACACCGGTGGGATAATAAGCGACTCAAATGAAAAATAAAAGTCGTCCTCAGACGACATGTACACCAATTGCCAAATATAGTGCACATCCCATTTTGGGGGGGGGTAAAAAACCTCAAAAAAAAATCTGTGACAAATATTTGAAAATTTAATCTTAAACTTTAAAGAGTCTACGTTAAATATTCAGCAAGAAAGTAAACCAACTAACCACAATTAAAGGCTTAAGGCATTTTTATCCATTTCGTCGTTATCAATTAATAAACAAAAGAATATTAATTGATTTATAGATTTTCTTCATGGTCAAAATTAATTCTGTAATGCCCAAAAACAATGCCTCTTTCTGCCATTTAGCTCTACCCCTCGCCCACTCCACTTTATGAGTTATAAACAAAATGATCCAACTTTGTGAAGACACTACTAAGGGATAGCTTCACCAAATAACTCCCATACCTGAAGCGCTAATGATTAATTTCCTTTTTGTTGCCCACATACAAGTGAATAGAAGTGAATTCTTGTGTTTTTCCCCTAGGCCGTCATTAGTATCCTTTAACTTTACCATCACGTGTTTCTTGCCATCAATCATTATCATAAAAAGATGAAATTATTTATAACTTGTTCTGTTTTGTGCTTTTTTTTTCTTCTTTTCTAACGCTGACCAGTGAATACCCTTAGGACAAAAAAAAGGGTTCATGCTTCCAAGAATCTACAGCAAAAAAGGAATGCTTTGACAAAAAAAGGATGAAAAATGAATTGAACATTCCAATTGTTGTCAATATTATCGCGCTTTGAAATTAATATTGAACAACAATAGTTGGTGGTCAGAGAAAAAAGGCAGCAAATGAAATGGGATATGGAGTAATTAATAAATTCCAAAGATATTTGCCGTAACTCCTAAACTAAGCGTCCTACAGGGAAATGGGCCTTAATTCGTGACGCCATCAAAAATTTCAAAAATTCACTTAAAATCCATCAAAAATCGAAATTTCACTATGAAAACTTTAAATTGCCTGTATCTCCTAAACTAAGCGTCCTAGAGGGAAATGGGCCTTAATACGTTACACCATCAAAAATTCACTGAAAATCCATCAAAAATCGAAATTTTACTATGAAAACTTTAAATTGCTTGTATCTCCTAAACTAAGCGTCCTAGAGGGAAATAGGCCTTTATTCGTGACACCAACAAAAATTTCAAAAATTCACAAAAAATCCATCAAAAATCTAAATTTCTCTATGAAAACTTTAAATTGCCTGTATCTCGTTAACTAAGCATCCTAGAGGGAAATGGGCTTTAATTCGTAACACCATCAACAATTTCAAAAATTCACTGAAAATCCATCAAAAATCGAAATTTCACTATGAAAACTGTATATTGGCTGTATCTCCTAAACTAAGCGTCCTACAGGGAAATGGGCATTAATTTCAAAAATTCACAAAAACTCCATCAAAAATCTAAATTTCTTTATGAAATCTTAAACTAAGCATCCTAGAGGATGCTTCGTGACACCACCACAAATTTCAAAAATCCACTGAAAATCCATCAAAAATCGAAATTTCACTATGAAAACTTTAAATTGCCTGTATCTCCTAAACTAAGCGTCCTAGAGGGAAAGGGGCATTAATTCGTGACACCATCAAAAATACACTGAAAATCCATCAAAAATCCAAATTTCACTATGAAAACTTTAAATTGCCTGTGTCTCCTAAACAAAGCGTCCTAGAGGAAAATGGGCCTTAATTTGTGACACCATCAAAAATTTCAAAAATTCACTGAGAATCCATCAAAAATCGAAATTTCACTATAAAAACTTTAACTTGGCTGTATCTTCTAAACTAAGCGTCCTAAAGGGAAATGGGTATTAATTCGTGACACCATCAAAAATTTCAAAAATTCACTGAAAATTCATCAAAAATCGAAATTTCACTATGAAAACTTTAAATTACCTGTATCTCCTAAACTAAGCGTCCTAGAGGGAAATAGGCTTATATTCATGACACCATCAAAAATTTTAAAAATTCACTGAAAATCCATCAAAAATCGAAATTTCACTATGGACACTTTAAATTGCCAGTATCTCATAAACTAAGCGTCCTAGAGGAAAATGGGCCTTAATTCGTGACACCATCAAAAATTTAAAAAATTCACTGAAAATTCATCAAAAATCGAAATTTCACTATGATAACTTTAAATTGGCTGTATCTCCTAAGCTAAGCGTCCTAGAGGGAAATGGGCCTTAATTCGTGACACCATCAAAAATTTCAAAAATTCACGGAAAATCCATCAAAAATCGAAATTTCACTATGAACACTTTATATTGCCTGTATCACCTCAACTAAGCGTCCTAGGGGGAAATGGGCCTTAATTCGTGACACCATCAAAATTTTCAAAAATTCACTGAAAATCCATCAAAAATCGAAATTTCACTATGAAAACTTTAAATTGGCTGTATCTCATAAACTAAGCGTCCTAGAGGGAAATGGGCCTTAATTCGTGACACCATCAAAAATTTCAAAAATTCATTGAAAATCCATCAAAAATCGAAATTTCACAATGAAAACTTTAAATTGGCTGTATCTCCTAAACTAAGCGTCCTAGAGGGAAATGGGCCTTAATTCGCGACAACATCAACAATTCACTGAAAATCCATCAAAAATCCTAATTTCACTATGAAAACTTTAAATTGGCTGTATCTCCTTAACTAAGCGTCCTAGAGGGAAATGGGCATTAATTCGTGACACCATCGAAAATATCAAAAATTCACTTAAAATCCATCAAAAATCTAAATTTCGCTATTAAAAATTTAAATTGGCTGTATCTCCTAAACTAAGCGTCTTAGAGGGAAATTGGCATTAATTCGTGACACCATCGAAAATTTCAAAAATTCACTAAAAATTTAACAAAAATCGAAATTTCACTATGAAAACTTTAAATTGGCTGTATCTCATAAACTAAGCGTCCTAGAGGGAAATGGGCCTTAATTCGTGACACCATCAAAAATTTCAAAAATTCATTGAAAATCCATCAAAAATCGAAATTTCACAATGAAAATTTTAAATTGGCTGTATCTCCTTAACTAAGCGTCCTAGAGAGAAATGGGCCTTAATTCGTGACACCATAATAAATTTCAAAAATTCACTGAAAATCCATCGAAAATCGAAATTTCACTATGAAAACTTTAAATTGCCTGTATCTCCTAAACTAAGCGTCATAGAGGGCCTTAATTCGTGACACCATCGAAAATTTCAAAAATTCACAAAAAATCCATCAAAAATCGAAATTTCACTATGAAAACTTTAAATTGGCTGTATCTCCTAAACTAAGCGTCCTAGAGGGAAATGGGCTTCAATTCGTGACACCATCAAATATTTCAAATATTCACTGAAAATCCATCAAAAATCCAAATTTCACTATGAAAACTTTAAATTGGTTGTATCTCCTAAACTAAGCGTCCTAGAGGGAAATGGGCATTAATTCGTGACACCATCGAAAATTTCAAAAATTCACTTAAAATCCATCAAAAATCTAAATTTCGCTATTAAAAATTTAAATTGGCTGTATCTCCTAAACTAAGCGTCCTAGAGGGAAATGGGCCTTAATTCGCGACAACATCAACAATTCACTGAAAATCCATCAAAAATCCAAATTTCACTATGAAAACTTTAAATTGGTTGTATCTCCTAAACTAAGCGTCCTAGAGGGAAATGGGCCTTAATTCGTGACACCATCGAAAATATCAAAAATTCACTTAAAATCCATCAAAAATCTAAATTTCGCTATTAAAAATTTAAATTGGCTGTATCTCCTAAACTAAGCGTCTTAGAGGGAAATTGGCATTAATTCGTGACACCATCGAAAATTTCAAAAATTCACTAAAAATTTATCAAAAATCGAAATTTCACTATGAAAACTTTAAATTGGCTGTATCTCATAAACTAAGCGTCCTAGAGGGAAATGGGTCTTAATTCGTGACAACACCAAAAATTTAAAAAATTCACTAAAAATTTGTCAAAAATCGAAATTTCACTATGAAAACTTTAAATTGGCTGTATTTCCTAAACTAAGCGTCTTAGAGAGAAATGGCCCTTAATTCGTGACACAATCAAAAATTTCAAAAATTCACTGAAAATCCACTATGAAAACTTTAAATTGGCTGTATCTCCTAAACTAAGCGTCCTAGAGAGAAATGGGCCTTAATTCGTGACACCATCAAAAATTTCAAAAATTCACTGAAAATCCATCAAAACTCGAAATTTCACAATGAAAACTTTAAATTGCCTGTATCTCCTAAACTAAGCGTCCTAGAGAGAAATGGGCCTTAATTCGTGACACCATCAAAAATTTCAAAAATTCACTGAAAATTCTTCAAAAATTGAAATTTCACTATGAAAACTTTAAATTGGTTGTATCTCCTAAACTAAGCGACCTAGAGGGAAATGGGCCTTAATTCGTGACCCCATCAAAAATTTCAAAAATTCACTGAAAACCAACCAAAAATCGAAATTTCGCTATGAAAACTTTAAATTTGCTGTATCTCCTAAACTAAGCGTCCTAGACGGAAATGGGCCTTAATTCGTTACACCATTTAAAATTTCAAAAATTCACTGAAAATCCTTCAAAAATCGAAATTTCACTATAAAAACTTTAAATTGGTTGTATCTCCTAAACTAAGCGACCTAGAGGGAAATGGGCCTTAATTCGTGACCCCATCAAAAATTTCAAAAATTCACTGAAAATTCATCAAAAATCGAAATTTCACTATGATAACTTTAAATTGGCTGTATCTCCTAAACTATGCTTCCTAGAGGGAAATTGACATTAATTCGTGACGCCATCAAAATTTTCAAAAACTTTAAAAATTTACTGAAAATCCATCAAAAATCGAAATTTCACTATGAAAACTTTGAATTGCCTGTATCTCCATCAAAAATCGAAATTTCACTATGAAAACTTTAAATTGGCTGTATCTCCTAAACTAAGCGTCCTAGAGGGAAATGGGCCTTAATTCGTGACCCCATCAAAAATTTCAAAAATTAACTGCAAATCCATCAGAAATCGAAATTTTACTATGAAAACCTTAAACTGGCTGTATCTCCTAAACTAAGCGTCCTAGAGGGAAATGGGCATTAATTCGTGACACCATCAAAAATTTCAAAAATTCACTGAAAATCCATCAAAAATTTAAATTTCACCATGAAAACTTTAAATTGGCTGTATCTCCTAAACTAAGCGTCCTAGGGGGAAATGGGCCTTAACTCGTGACACCATTAAAAATTTCAAAAATTCACTGAAAATCCATCAAAAATCGAAATTTCACTATGAAAACTTTAAATTACCTGTATCTCCTAAACTAAGCATCCTAGAGGGAAATGTGCCGTAATTCGTGACACCATCAGAAGCATCTAGAGCATATTTTCCTACCATTATAACCTTTTTTGCATTATGTCACCAACTTTTCACCTTTGTTAATTATTAACAGCAGCCATCTGTTTTTTTATTTCTTGATTCCTGTTAACGTTTTTCCATTCTTCCAATCTTTGATTGTTTTAAACTTTCTACCTGCTCCTGCAGCCTCCAATTTTCAGATCTCTACCATTCGTTGGTGTTTATGGGATGCTTTCAAATGCGATTTAAATCCGATTTATTTTGATAAATCCTTTTCAATCGATAATAACATGGGAAACTAAACAAACGGACGGATGTGGCTTCACCGGAAACAGTTTTGAGGAAAAGGTGCCAACAAAAGCCAAACAGACAATGCAAAGCAACAGTAACAACAAAATAGACAAATGCCACTTAACATGGCAAAATAAAAATCACACAACACAAATGCAGACAATCAAAATAAATCACCAACACAAGGACAAAAGCACAAACACACACACACCCGCACTTATTGTGTTAACAGGGAAATGTGATTTCCATCTACAAGCAGGGAGTGTTGGGCGTCTGCGAAGCAGAATAGCAGCATCACATTGCGAACTTAAAACAAAGATTTATGATGGGTTGAAAGGCTTAAAGCTTTAAAGGGAATGTGGGATTTCGGGAGGATGTATAAAGAGCGGGATAGGGAAAGAGCAATACAAAGGAAGTTGATGTGCGTAAATCCCTGTCTCGTGGCATAGCTTTAAGGCACCTACCATTTACATCGCATTGTCTTATTCCCATGAATTTAATACAATATTCTCTTCAATAGCTACGAAGGGATAAAAAGAGGTTCTGAATTCGAAGGAAAGGTTTTAAATGTTGTTTTTGGAAATTTATAGGAAATGTAAATTAAAAAAATTGTGCGTGTGTGTGAGTTGTGGACAATTTAAGTCATATGCAATCCTAACAAATGCTAAGATGAGGAAAAAAGTCTTCAGTACGAAATGATTTAAATTTATAACAAGTAAACATGTTGTTTTTCAGCCAATATAGCATCCATCATAGCTTTCTTAATGATATTTTCCTTGAAACCCAAATATCATGAATTTCAAATAAGCTTTTTTTTGATAACACGAAAATTCAATTTTCTGAGGAAAATTTTAGCACAAAATTCTCTATAAAAACCAATTATGACAATGATATTTACGAATATCAATGAAAGGGTAAAGTTTCTTTCTCTGTTACTTTCATAGACATACATCATGGTGAGAATAAGCATTTCGGACGAAGAGCTACAAACGCAACAGATGCCAACAGCATTCTTCACTCAATTGACACAATTGTTTAAAAATAGGAACCCCTATCCCAATAATATATCGGCGTAGTGGCAAAATATTGCCCACTCCATGGTAAATTCCGCGAAATTCTTATTTGGGTACCATTAGTCTCCCTCAAGAGTCTCGAGATGCTAGTTGGGTCAATAAAACATCATATATAGCAACACAATAGTAGAAGAGATATTGTGATATTGTTGTCCTCAGGTAAAGAAAAAGAAGCCCCATCGATTTTTGATGGATTTTCAGTGAATTTTTGAAATTTTTGGTGGTGTCACGAATTAAGGCCCTTTTCCCTCTAGGTCGCTTAGTTTAGGAGATACAACTAATTTAAAGTTTTCATAGTGAAATTTTGATTTTTGATGGATTTTCCATGAATTTTTGAACGAATTAAAGCCCATTTCCCTCTAGGATGCTTAGTTAAGGAGATACAGCCAATTTAAAGTTTTCATAGTGAAATTTAGATTTTTGATGGATTTTCAGTGAATTTTCGAAATTTTTGATGGTGTCACGAATTAAGGCCCATTTCCCTCTAGGACGATTAGTTTAGGAGATACAGCCAATTTAAAGTTTTTTTAATTTTTGATGGTGTCACGAATTAAAGCCCATTTCCCTCTAGGTCGCTTAGTTTAGGAGATACAGCCAATTTAAAGTTTTCATAGTCAAATTTCGATTTTTGATGGATTTTCTGTGAATTTTTTAAATTTTTGATGGTGTCACGAATTAAAGCCCATTTCCCTCTAGGTCGCTTAGTTTAGGAGATACAGCCAATTTAAAGTTTTTATGGTGAAATTTCGATTTTTGATGGATTTGATGGTGTCACCAATTAAGGCCCCTTTCCCTCTAGGACGCTTAGTTAAGGAGATACAGGCAATTTAAAGTTTTCATAGTCAAATTTCGATTTTTGATGGATTTTCAGTGAAATTTTTAAATTTTTGATGGTGTCACGAATTAAAGCCCATTTCCCTCTAGGTCGCTTAGTTTAGGAGATACAGCCAATTTAAAGTTTTTATGGTGAAATTTCGATTTTTGATGGATTTTCAGTGAATTTTTTAAATTTTTGATGGTGTCACGAATTAAAGCCCATTTCCCTCTAGGTCGCTTAGTTTAGGAGATACAGCCAATTTTAAAGTTTTTATGGTGAAATTTCGATTTTTGATGGATTTTCAGTGAATTTTTTAAATTTTTGATGGTGTCACGAATTAGAGCCCATTTCCCTCTAAGTCGCTTAGTTTAGGAGATACAGCCAATTTAAAGTTTTTTTGGTGAAATTTCGATTTTTGATGGATTTGATGGTGTCACCAATAAAGGCCCATTTCTCTCTAGGACGCTTAGTTAAGGAGATACAGGCAATTTAAAGTTTTCATAGTCAAATTG